>NC_090818.1:88312290-88444666 GCF_000390325.3 Nicotiana tomentosiformis
AAGGGGGGAATGCCCTGACTTTTGGAATTATTCACAGAACAGTTGCCTAGATGACAAAGAGAGTACTAAATTATTCGGAAGTCATAAGTCATAAAAATGATAAATGCATCAGTCAACATTCGAGGACGAATGTTCAAAGGGGGGAATTATGTTACATCCCGCATTTTTGTACGTTAAAGTTTCGTCGTAAGTTAATCGACGTAAGCTCGGGAATGAGATTATTTTGAAATTATAAGTATTATGTTATTTCAAACAAGAAACAAGTAAATTCATGAAGGTAAGGGGGCAAGCAAATCGAAGAAAATGAGTTTCGTCGAGTTTGTCAATTTAGGATAAAATACGGCCCGAGCTATAATACCCCGTATTCATGGACTAGTGCCATACAAGGTACCACATGACCATGATAGTAAGATGTATGAAGTGTATTAAAAGTAAGTAGTATTTTAAGTAATTTGAGATCATTCTTAAGTATGTAGATAATTGGATAATTATAAATTTTTAGTGGGACATTAACTAAATAACCAAGCTAATTAAGTAATTAAGATTTGGATAAGTCTAAAGAACCTAAATGTAGCAGCCATGAAAGCCAACAAATTTTGACTCATTAGTCACAAAGCAAAGTGGCATAAATTGGGCATTCTTTAGCCAAGTCACCACACAAGTGGGGCCCACCACCAAAGACATAAAGACCTCTCATAATTCAAACTTCATCTCTATAAGATAATAGATAAAATTCAGCAAGTATCCAATAAAGATTTACACCATTCTTTAGCTTTCTTAATATGATTTACATAGTAATATTCACTTCCATCAGAAGATGCAAGCTAATGTTTGCTACAAGACAAGTTTCAAAGATGTTTATTTGGTTTATGAGTTAATGGATACAGATTTAGATCAGATCATCAAATTCCCTCAAGCACTCACAAACGACCATTGTCAGTATTTCCTATTCCAGCACCATACTTCCCGTTCTTTTGCTAACGGATGGAGCTCCGAAACTCATTTGAAACTTCACAACATAATATAGCGTGAGTTTTTGCAAATTTTAAGGAGTACGGTGTAATCTTTCTCAAGAGAATCGGTTCAGGTATGTTAAGGCTGTCCCTTCTTTCTTTTTGGCATAACCCAAATGATACTGAAAGACACGAGCAAACGCACAATTTTCATAAATGACTCTATTCATAGAAATATTAGGGGTGTCTATATTCTTGATTTTCCATGTGAATTATTATTATATCTTCTGTTTATGGGTCTCAGAAAAATGCGTATTTGATAAAATTTATCTAACAGGCATATTATTTTTATGACATTCCGAGAAAATCTTATTAACGTATTTCTTAAGGCATATTATTTTTATGACATTCCGAGAAAATATTATTAACATATTTCTTATGCATTTCATTCATTTATACATGTACATTGACCCATGACCAGATGGCGTTATATACACGTATATTATATGTATATGGGATATGAAAAAAGGTTATGGCGTTATATACGCACCACCACCTAATCAGCTGGTATACGTTGATGATTTGCCCACAGTGGCTAAAATGATATGATGGGATGCCCTCAGAGGCTTGATGATGCTATGAATGCATATACCTGTGCATGGTATGATATTTATACGCATATGCATGACATTATAAAAATGAAATGACTCACAGAGCAATGCACACGTACATGTCGAGTCTTTTACTCTATGTTTCTCTCATGTCTATTATTTACTGATTTTCATTCCTTACATACTCGGTAAATTATTTGTACTGATGTCCCTTTTGCCTGGGGACGTTGCGTTTCATGCCCGCAGGTCTTGATAGACAGGTCGAGAGTCCTCCAAGTAGGCGATCAGCTCAGCGGAAGATGTTGGTGCACTCCATTTGTTCCGGAGTTGCTTATGTGGTCAGTATGATTAGAACATGTACTGATTAGTATGGTGGGGCCCTGTCCCGACCTTTATGATATTTATGTACTCTTAGAGGCTTGTAGATATATGTCATGTACGTAAAAGATTGTACGGCCTTGTCGGCCTATGTTTTGAGTTTATAAATGATCATGTTGGCCTATTAGGCCCGTATGTCACGTGTATATGATGAAGTAATAAGAAAGATACGTTACGTGGGTACTCGATTGAGTAAGGTACTGTGTGCCCGTCACGGCCTATCGGTTTGGGTCCTGATATGATCCTTTTTTAACTATTATTTAAAAAAATAGCATCATTTATTGTTTATTGCATAAATGACACTTTTTTATTATTAGCATATTATAAAAATTAAGCTCAATATTTAATAAGTTAACTGACTCATTAATCACATGAAATACCTTTTTTGTCCATCTCCATTCTCTCTTTCCAACATTCATCTTCTTCACTCTATTTTTGAAAATCTGATGCATATGTGATTGCTACCTAAATTCAAGATGTATTGATTTATATGTCTTTTATACTTTGTATATCAAGTATCACTTTAATTCAAAATGTATTTTTATATATATATAATTTTTGTATATTTATTTGTGAAGCACCATCTTATTTTAAGATGTATTTTTAATGTATATTTCAAATATATTTTATATGTCAAGTGCCATTTTAATTCGGGATTTATTTTTTATGTATATTTATATGCCATCTTAATTAAATTTAAGATATATATTTTTATGTATATTTCACATGTCTAATTGTCATCTTAATTGAAGATGTATTTTTTATGTATATGTTTTGTATATTTTATATGTGTTAATTCAATGTATATTTTTTTATATATACGTTTTGTATATATTAACATATATTATTATCGAAGTAAGATCTTTATATTAAGAAAGGAAGAAAGAAGGAAGAGAAAAACTTAAGAAAGATAATTAAAAAGAAAACGAATGGAATAAATTTAGAAAATATATTGGATTCGGCAGATAACAAAATTAAGAAGATGAAGAAAAAGAAGGCAAGCTAATAGATAAAGAGAAAAAAAGGCATGATTTTTTTACAAAGAATTATTGACTTTCCATTCAAATTGCTTATGTTTACGGATTAATAATTAATATTCCTATTTTAATGAAACTGTGTGCTACAAATATAAATATTTTCCTGTCACAACTGTAATATTGGGTTTCATGTTAAGAATTTGTTATATTTCTTTTAAATTGTGACAGTTATGTAAAGTTCCCTAAATTTTAAAGCTAGTAAATCAAAGGGTGTTGTGGTAGAAGCTCGAACTAGACCCATAAAGCTTAAATTTCAAATCTGCATTGGCCTTATTACTCTTGGCCTATGTATAGCGCCTCCTGATTTTGCAGCAGGTGGAATCAACCCTCCGCACTCTCATCGTACTGCTAATCTTGGAAGGTACTGTTGATGTGGGGTTCGTCACTTCGAGTCCAGAACATCGTTTATTTCAAAGTCCCTTCAAAAGGGAGATACTTTTCATTTCCATATGGTTTTGTCCATTTTGAGAAGAATGTAGGAGATGGAAATGCAGCTGCACTTGTATTTCGTTGTTACTATTGCAAGTTCTGTTTTTCAATCAAATCCTGATATTCCTGCTCATCTTCTTGCCAAGGCTTTCCAAGTTGACCACAACACAATAAATCACATGATTCAGTAGCTGTTCTAGACCTTCTTTTTAACGCCACTAAGGATGATGTGTCTGATTTGTATAAGCGATCTTCTGTTTTTAGTGGGTTTTGGTGGAAAAAGTTGCAATATCCCCTCATTCTGTGAAATATTTTACTAATTTCTTATTATTGTTTACATGTTAAATTGAGTGAGACGCGAAAGTAACGCATATTCTTTTTCCTTCTCAATTTCTACTTTGAATATTATTGTTTGCATATTTTTTTTCCCTTGTCCTTTAATATAAAGTATAAACATGGAAATATTTAGTCTAAGCTTAGTTAAAGCAAAGTTGTTCTTTTTTAATAGAATCCTTCACAAACAAGAACTTCCCTCGGGTATTATTTACATGAAGAGACCTACCAATACGGAGTGAGATCAAGAATTTCCATACTAGCTTCCCAACCGAAGTTCCAACCATTTACTCTGTAGCTTTTTATTTTTTGTTATTTTAACAATTTTGGTGTTCCTCTTTCCCCCGTTAGTTAAAGCAAGCAAGAAACTTCCTAGTCTCTATACAAAGCAAAAGTTGCTTGACCTGTAATTTACTAGATACGTGTATGTACAGAAAAAAACCCTGTACAACAAAAGGACATTCCGGAGATCTTTTATTGTTACTTAAGGCAGTCACTTGTCCACGTGGCCTGGAGATTTCGTTTTTGGCAATAATTTGCTGCCGACTTTCAAGACAAACACGGAAAGAGGAAGGTTCAATGGGGCAATCATACACAACTCGAACATTTATATTCCCACCAAAAGCGAATAGGGGCAAGAGCAACAAAAAAGTTGGAAAACGTTTGTACAACATTGATTATTTTCACGTTCTTGTGATCAGAGGGTTACTCGTGTTCTTTCTCACTTTATGAACAGTCACAGGGCTCGAAGTCACGAGTATTTATCCGTAAAACAGTACACTTGAATTTATACATGATTTCTAGATAAGTGAACTAATTTGATCCTGAAATAATGCAATAATTGAGGAAATGTACAATACTTAGCCTCAAAATGTAGATGAAACAGCAGAAATAACAGTTCTGAAAACAAGTATTTCGGGCACAGCAATGATGAGATCAAAAAACGAAAAAGTAAGATTGTATTAAGTTTTGTATAGAATGTAGTGTAAGTTTTGCCAGAAAATTTGTGTCCTCTACAATGATAACTGGGCTTCCTATTTATAGCTATGTCTAGGGAAAGAGGTCCTAGGATCGTGCCCTCTTTTAATGTCAATTATGAGGGTCATTGATGAAGATATAACGGTGAATATAAATATCAAAATCTCTGTAACGGGTCGCCGCTCTTAATGCTGCAGAATATTCCTTATTAAATACGACCGGGCGCAAAGCATTTAATACACCTTTATGAACGTTATCCCTTCCGGTGACAAGCGGAATGACTGCGTTCGGTCTTCGGCCATCCCCGTCTAGGGTTCCACGTGTCTTTCCTTTAGATGACCACGTGTCATATCATATTTCACCCTATAAAAATAGTCCCCCTACTTTTTGGTGACATAACTTTGTGTTACCGGAAAATTGGCAGAAACACTCTTTTGGCGGGAATTACTATAACTCCCTCTGAAGGCTTCTGACGGTTGATTAGACGCACGCCTCTCCGCATTTAATGTCCTGAACATGCGTCATCTCACGATTCAGCACAACTTTTGCCGATTATCGAGGTAATCATGGCCATGAATTAGCTGCCAAAATTTTACTTATACGCATCATTCTTTTCCTTTGCACTTCATAATTTTTCGAACTTCTGATTTGTATCTTTATTCTCCATCCTTTCTCTAATTCTCTTCAAACAAAAATATTTTCCTTCTTCTTATTCAATGGCTTCTTCCTCCAACCGTGCCGGTTCTTCAAAGAACAAGAACAAAGTCGAGGACTCTGCTCCTCCAATGGTGGGTTCCATCATCCCAAGGAGACTCAGTTGCACAAAGAACTTAGAAGAGAAATTCCCTACTACTAACTCTCGTACATGGGCTGTTAGTAGGTACCCTTCTTCCATTCGTCCTTCCAGTATTTCTTCTATGAAGGAAGACTGCCGCTGCCATAAGTTGGATATCATTGCTCCTGATCTATCGGAGCGAGTGACCCTTCCCAAGGAAGGTTTTACATACTTTTACACGTATCCCTTTACTTTGGGTGCGTTTTCTTTGAGTGGAGAGCTTGATTCCGTGATTGCGTAGTTTTGCCTTCGCTACCCAGTGTGTTTGGCACAAGTAAGTCCTTCAGCGTAGAGGACGGTTGCCTGCCTTTGACGCTTGTGCCAGGAGACTAGAGAGGAGCTAACCTTAGCTCATATGATGAATCTCTATTCTCCCAAAATCTTCCGCGGGGGAATGATAAACCTATGCAAGCGTGGCTACCATGCTTTGTTGTCTAGCATGGGTGATGACAATGACCATGGGTGGATGGAACGGTTTATTACAATCGCCACCAATGACATCATTCCGGCAACGACTTCATCCTTTTCGGCCACTTGGAACCGCACTCGTAAGCTCTTTGTTTAGTATTTCCTTTTACTAAATATTTTGCTATAGATGTATTGATCCTCCATCCTTCGTTTGTTTCAGCAACTCGATGGATCTCACCGGTGATGGAAGGCTTGGACCGGTAGGTTCAAAAGATCTTGGGCGTCATGACGCCCGAAACTCATTTGTGGAAAGAAATGGCCCTTAAATACGGGTGGAAGGCCAAAAATCGTGGTGATTTTAACTTACCTTGCTTCCATCATTTTTTGTATATGGAGAACTTGGTTGAACCCTTCTGACTTGTTCACAAAAATAGGTCTACCTACGAGCTCTGTTGCTATCCCCGAGGAGGACGTCTTGGCTGATACTGCTGATGCAGCGAGGCTGCTTCAGGAGGTACTTACTCGAACAGGTATCTCCGGGCCTATTTCGGGCGCAAACACTTTTTTACGGAGTCCCTGGCCAAAGGATAAACAACCTAAGAGAAGACGTTCCTCCGCAGCCGGGGAAAAGAATAAGAGGGCAAAGACTTTTGCTTCTGCGGGCCTTCAGAGGTTGATTCGTGAGAAGGAGGAACTTACTTTTGAACAGAATTAACTTTTGGTGGAACGAGATCGAGCTGTTCTCCGCCTCTCGGAACTAGAAACCAAAGCTACTGAGATTGTTGTTTTGGAGGATCGTTTGCAGCAAAGCGAGCAAGAAGTGGTAACCCTTAGCTAAGAAATTGGCCCATTGAGGGTTAGATTTGATGAAGCCAAGGCCAAATGGGCTGAAGTCTAGGACGTCGTTCTTGCTACAACCGAGCGCGAGGTTGCCTCCGCTGAAAGAGTGATTAACTTAGAGGCAGCCTTGAACTCTAAAATTGAAGAGCTTGCTGCTGTGGGGCGAAAGACACTCAGCTAGAAGAGAAGTACAGGAAAACTATCGAGCATAATAGGCTCTTTAGTTCAACTGTCCACGATCTTGATGTCAGCCTCAAATCTGCTAGGTCTGCCCGAGAAAACCTTTCTGTCGAGGTAACCCAACTCAAAGAAGAACTCAAGCACCGACAGGCTTCCCTCGTTGTTAAAAAAACTTACGCTATATACAACATGAGGAGAAAAACTTTGGAAGAGGCCAAAGCTGGTGTCACTGACTTTGATGCCAAAATTGCTAAGGTACGCAAGCTTGAGTTAGCTGCTAAAAGTGGACTCCCATCGAGGTCTGATGTACCTGGTCCTTCTGGTTCAGATTTTGAGTTTTCGAGAACTGAAGAAGAATCAGAAGATGATGATGCCGAAGGCCGAACTGATGAAAATATTGAGCCACCGATGGACCCACCTACTTCTCCCGGGGATGCTGACACTTCTCTTCCTCCTGGTTCTGGAGGCACTGCAGTTTAGATTTTCTTTTCTTTTTCCCATTTTGTACTTTTACTGTTTTGGCACGTTCTTGTAAATAAAGACATATTTTTGCTCAAGTATTGTTTGAGTCTTACTTTCGTTTGAATATCCATGCAAGTCTTTGACCTTTACATTTGCTTAAGAATTCTGTGCACGTTTTTCTGTTCACACTTTACTATGTGTAGTCTCGGATGTATTTTCCTCGAAGCACTTTGGTTCCGAGCATTATCCCTATTACATGAGGGTTTCTATAAGTATTTGCCCAAGTTTACTTTTTGCGTTTGTTCGTGTATGTCTTCGGGTGCATTTTTCCTCGAAGACATTTTGATTTCGGTCATAAATTCTTCCGAAACCAACCCTTTAACGTCAGAGTTTTCATAAAAGAGGACCCTCTTATATTTACAGTGCTCTTTAAAAGGATGTCTCCTGTTCATTACGGCACTAACATTTGAAATACTTGTTTAACTTTCAAATGACGAAGTTAGTTCATCGTTCAGACAAGAAACAAGATAAAAATAAAAGGATTTATTTTCATATAATTCCTTCTATTTTTAAAAGTACACAAGCATTTATTATGCTAAGAAATTGTCATTACTTGTGGCTAGCATGTACAACTTGTTTCTACGGGGCTGGTTGCGCAGTCCCCAGTCTCGATGATGCATTTGGTTTCTAGATTTTTGTTTCCCGGTTGACATGGCAGTCAATGTTGTCGTATCCTCATATCATCCCCCCAGTGTTCGAATGCGAATTGGAACACTGGAAGTCTTGTGTCTTCAAAGATCCTACTAATGAATTTCTAGATAATCCTTAACTTGGCAACATACCTTACTTCCCCTTAGGAATCCATGCTTTCGAGCGAAAGAATATCTAACAATCCTCTAGAAGTTTGTGCTCGTGAACAGTCGAGTAACCTCTGTTCGGTAGCAAACTTAACTTGGCAGTGGGAATTTGCTATCGAATCAAAGATTATCTGAACGTCCCCGAGTGGAAGCTTGTTTGTTTGCCTTGCTATCAAAGGTCTTATTGCTGCTGTCTTCGTAGTATGCTTTTTATCGCTGCCTCATTAAAAACCTTGCCAGAAAAACCCAATTGGGACAAAAACTGAACGAAGGGAAAAAGAGTGCAGCACATACTTTCTGCTTGAGTAATGTTCATCAGCAATAATATCTTTTGAGGTGTGCCACGTTCCAGTTGCTAGGCAACTTGTCTCCATTCTGGTTCTCCAACTCGTATGAACCTTTCCCAGTGATAGCTGAAATCCGGTAGGGACCTTCCCACGTTGGACCTAGCTTCCCCGCGTTGAGCTTTCGGGTATTTTGGGTTACTTTTCTCATAACCAAATCTCCTACTTTGAAATAATGGAAGTTGGCTCTTTACTTGTAATATCTCTCCATTCTCTGCTTTTGAGATGCCATTCTTACACGTGCCAAGTCCCTGCGTTCCTCGAGCAGTTCCAAGTTGATTAACATTGCTTCGTTGTTCGATGCTTCATCTACCCGAAAATATCTCAAAGTGGGTTCGCCCACTTCCACCGGGATTAGGGCTTCAGCACCGTCACAAGGGAAAAAGGAGTTTCTCATGTGCTCGATTTGGCCGTTGTTCTGTAGGCCCATAGAACTCCGGGAAATTCTTCGGGCCATTTTTCTTTTGCTGCTTCCAACTTTTTCTTGAGGTTTTGAATAATCACTTTGTTTGTTGACTTCGCTTGACTGTTTGCGCTTGGATGATAAGGAGAAGAAGTGATCCTCTTTATCTTCAAATCTTCGAGGAACTTTGTAACTTTTGCACCGATAAACTGTGGCCCATTGTCGCATGCTATCTCTTTTGGTATTCCGAACCTGCAAATTATATTTTCCCATAGTAAATCCACCACTTCACATTCTCCGATATTCTGATAAAGACCTGCTTCCACCCATTTAGAAAAATAGTCATTCAAAATTAAAAGAAACCTTACCTTTCCGGGAGCCGGTGGCAGCCGTCCGACGATGTCCATCCCCCATTTCATGAATGGCCATGGGGACAGAACTGAATGTAAGGGTTCTACCGGTTGGTGTACTAGTGGTGCATAGCGTTGGCACTTATCACATTTTCGTATGAAGTCTTTGGCGTCTTGTTCCATGCGAGGCCAGTAATATCCTGCCCGTACCAACTTCAGCACCAAAGAATCTGCACCCGAGTGATTGTTGTATATCCCTTCGTTGACTTCTCTCATGACATAATTAGCTTCTGACGCTCCTAATCACCGGGCCAACAGGCCTTGGAAGGATTTTACTATACAATTGGCCTCTCTTGAAGCTATAACGTGCAGCTTTGGCGCGTAATGCCCGTGATGCTTTGAGGTGTTCGGGCAACTTCCCGTGCTTGAGATAGTCGATTATTTCATTTCTCCAGTCCCAGACCAGACTAGTCAAATTTACCTCATAGTAAGCATCTGTATCCAGGAAAGAGTTCATCAGTTGCACTACCGTTCCGGACTCCGATCTCTTTATTTTTGTCGACGATCCTAAATTTGCTAATGCATCCACTTTTGCGTTATCCTCCCTCAGGACATGAGTAATTGACCATTCCCGAAATCCTGCCAAAAGAGCCTAGACCTTCACCACGTATTGCTGCATACGTTCTTCTTTGGTATCAAAGATCTTGTAGACCTGATTTACCACCAACTGCGAGTCATATTTGATTTCGATGACCTCGGAATCAAGTCCCCGAGCTAATTCGATCTCTGCAATCAAAGCTTCATACTCTGTTTCATTACTAGTTAAAGAGATTGTATGGATGGCTTGCCTTAAGGTTTCCCCCGAAGGCATGATTAAGACTATTCCGAGTCTGAACCCTTTTATGTTGGAAGCTCTATCCGTAAATAAGGTCCAAACCCCCGATGTTGATTCTGATCTCATTACTGCCTCCTTGGTTGCCAGAGGCAGTAGTGTCGGACTGAAATCGGCCACGAAGTCAGCCAGGACTTGTGACTTAATTGCAGTCCTTGGTTTATATTCTATATCGAACTCACTCATTTCGACGGCCCATTTGGCCAATCTGTCTGAGAGATCGGGTTTATAGAGGATGTTCCGCAAAGGGAAAGTAGTCACCACAACTATCGGGTGGCATTGGAAGTAGGGCCTCAGCTTCTGAGCGGCGACTACGAGAGCTAAGGCCAGTTTTTCCAAATGTGGGTAGCGAGTTTCTGCTCCCGTTAAAATTTTGCTAATGTAATAAATGAGAAACTGCGTACCTTCATCCTCCCGGACTAAAACTGCACTTACCGCAACTTCTGAAACTGCGAGGTAGACTAGCAACGTTTCACCTTCTTTTGGTTTTGAGAGCAATGGAGGGCTTGATAAGTACTTCTTCAGGTCCCTTAGAGCCTGCTGGCACTCCGGTGTCCATTCGAAATTATTTTTCTTTTTGAGCAGCGTGAAAAAGTGATGACATTTTTCCGATGACTGGGAAATGAACCTGCTCAAAGCTGCTAATCTTCCTGTGAGCCTTTGGACTTATTTTACGTTCGACAATTGATCCGGGATATCCTTTACGGCCTTAATTTTGTCGAGGTTTACCTCAATTCCACTTTGTCAGACCAGAAATCCCAGAAACTTACCAGAACTGACCCCAAACGCGCACTTCTCGGGATTAAGTTT
Source organism: Nicotiana tomentosiformis (assembly GCF_000390325.3). Classification (NCBI taxonomy): domain Eukaryota; kingdom Viridiplantae; phylum Streptophyta; class Magnoliopsida; order Solanales; family Solanaceae; genus Nicotiana; species Nicotiana tomentosiformis. Next base: position 88,323,391 of record NC_090818.1, read on the forward strand.
CATGTTATGCTTCCTCAAGATGTCGAATGTTTCTTGCAAATGCTTAAGGTGGTCACCTACATTCAAACACCTAACGAGCATATCGTCTATATAAACTTTCATAGTCTTTTTTTTTCAAACATCTTATTTACGAGCTGTTGATAAGTGGCTCTGACGTTTTTCAACCCGAAGGGCATCACATCGTAACAATATGTACCGAAATTCGTAATAAACGAAATCTTTTCCTGATCTTCCAGGTTCATCTTGATTTGGTTGTACCCGGAATAAGTACCGAGGAAACTCATAAACTCGTGACCGGTCATGGCATCAATTATTTGATCGATATTTGGCAGTGGGAACGAGTCTTTCGGGCACACCTTATTAAGGTCTTTATAGTCTACACACATAAGAAATTTATTGTTCTTCTTAGGAACTACTACTACATTGGCTAGCCAGTCCAGATATCTTACCTCTCGGATCGAAGCTATATTAAGCAAGTGGGTTACCTCTTCTTTGATGAATTTATTCCTGGCCTTGACAATAAGGTATTTCTTTTGTCTTAGAGGTACGTTGGGATCCAAACTCAGCTTGTGCACGGCTACTTCCGTCGGGATATTGTCATATCCTCATGCGACCATGCAAAATAATCGGCATTAAATTTAAGGAATTCAATAAAACCATACCTGAGCTCCAGGTGCAGTCCTGTCCCCAAATGGAATTTCCTTTCTAGGAATTCTTCGAACAAGGCAACTTGCTCCAATTCATTTGCCGTGGACTTCGTTGCGTCCGTCTCTTCTGGAACATAGAAATATCTCGGCACCTGATAATGTTCTGACGATTCTGCTCCTGCGCTAACTTCTTCTAGCTTGGGAATAGGTGTCAGTTCATGTAATTGCTATGCCGTGTGCTCCTTCCCTTTGCTATTGGAAACCGAAATTGCATTCATCCCTTTTGTTACCGGTTGATCACCTCTTATATGCTTGATTCCTTCGGGCATTGGAAACTTCAGCAATTGGTGATATGTTGAGGGTACAACTTTCATCTCGTGTAACCATGGCCTTCCCAGGATAATATTGTATCCCATGTCACCATCTACTACTTCGAAGAGAGTTGTTTTCATTACTCTTTCAGCATTTGTGAGCAGCAAAATCTCTCCTCGGGTCATCACGCTCGCAAGGTTGAATCCAGCGAGGAGCTTTGTTGCCAGAATAGTGCTTTTGGTGAGTTTAGCCTTCTCCAATACTCTCCATTGTATGATATTAGCCGAACTTTCTGGATCCATTAAACACACTTAATCTTAAAATCCAACACATTTAAAGAAATTACCAGTGCATCGTTATGTGGTAACAACAATCCGTCTGCGTCCTCCTCCGTGAAAGTGATATCGTCTTCCCGGAGTCTTTTACTATGATTTATTGATACTTTCGTCTTCTTCGCTGCCGAAAAGGTGACCCCGTTAATCTCATTCCCTCCGAAGATCATATTGATCGTTTGGCATGGGGGTTCTTCTCCTGCTTTTAAAGGTTCCGCGTTGTCTCTGTTACGACCATAATTGTTCTTAGTTTGGTCACTCAAGAATTCCCTGAGGTGACCATTCTTCAATAGTGTTGCCACCTCTTCCCAGAGGTGTCAGTAGTCCCATGTTCGGTGGTCGTTCATCCCATGGTATTCACACCATAATTTGGGATCCCTCTGGTTGGAATCGGATCTCGTAGGTCTCGGGAATCGTGCTTCTTTAATGTTTCTCATGGCTAACACTAACTCCACTATACTGACGTTGAAGTTATATTCCGATAACTTGGGGTAAGAAGGATTCCGAGACCCCGACGTCTCTTTATCCTGAAGTGATCTATTATTTCGACCACGATCGCTCCCTCTGTCAAAGGTGAACTTGTTTGCTTTTCGGGAGTTTCTGCCATGGCCTTCGGTCCGCTCGTAAGGTAAAAACTGGCCCCTCGAAGTCTGTATGTCCGCGTCGTAGTCATCCGTTGATTTTTCTCTGCTCTTCTCCCATCCCTTGGCCGATGATGTAGAATCGGCCTGGTCATCTTCGATCCTTATCTTTGACTCGTACCGGTTGTGGACATCTGCCCAAGTTATTGCTTGAAACTCAAGCAAACTCTCATTCAGCTTCTGGGAAGCGTCTGAGCTTCTCGGATTCAATCCTTTGGTGAATGCTTCAGCTGCCCATTCATCCAGGATAGCGAGGAGCAACATTCTTTCTTTCTGGAATCGGGTAACGAACGCTCGTAATAATTTGGATTATCCCTGTGTGATCCTGAATATGTCGGCCTTCCGGGCTTGTACTTTTATGGCCCCGGCATAAGCCTTAATGAAAGAATCCGCGAGCATCTCAAAGGAATCTATGGAATACTAGGGTAATAATGAATGCCATATTAGAGCTCCCCTCGTGAGAGTTTCTCAAAATTTCTTTAACAACACAGATTCAATTTCCTGAGGAGCTAAATCATTTTCTTTTACAGCCGTTGTGTAGGTGGTAATATGCTCCTATGGGTCTGAAGTCCCATCATACTTTGGCATTTCAGGCATTTTGAACCGCTTTGGGATTAGTTCTGGTGCCGCACTTGGCTTGTACGGCAATTGAGTATACTTCTTCGAGTCTGGGCCTTTCAATACTGGTTGCGCGCCCGGGATCTGGTCCATGCGGGCGTTTACTTCCCTCATAAACCGTAAAAGTTCATTCTTGAATGGGTCCATTCCCCACAGCCCCATCGGAGCCAACTTCACCCCTGGGAGTGTTGTTGTCGACTCTCTGCGTTGTTTGGTTTGTGGGAACACCAGGAGGAATTGAATCTCGTCTTTTTGCATTTTTCGAAGCCCCCGATAGCGCCTGCTTCAGCTCCATCATAACCTTATCCTACCATGTGAGATGGCCTAGAATGATCGCTTGTTTCTCTTGTAGGACCCTCACCGCATCCACGACATGCTCCTCATCAGCATCATCGGAGTTGTCTCTCAAATCTGTCGAGGGTTCTGCCTGTCATGCACTGGCGTGGCATCATTTCCCTCATTGCGGGTGTCACTTATTGAATCCTCGAAATGAGGCCGATCCCCTCGAATTCCAAGGTTGTACGTGTTGTTAGCACTGTTATCTGCCATTTTTTGTGATTTTTTCTAAGACAAAATAATAAAATCACATTAGTAAAAAAGGCAATTATCAATTTAATTGCACGGCTGTCTAGGCCCCACGGTGGGCGCCAAACTGTTTACCCGTAAAACGGTACAGTTGAATTTATACGTGGTTTATAGACAAGTGAACTAATTTTATCTTAAAATAATGCAATAATTAAGAAAATGTACAATACTTAGCCTTATAATTTAGATTAAACAACAGAAATAACAGTTCCGGGAACAAGGTTTCCGGGCACAGCAATGATGAGATCAAAAAGCGGAAAAGTAAGATTGTATTAAGCTTTGTATAGAATGTACTGTAAGTTTTTCCAGAAAATTCGTGTCCTCCACAATGATAACTAGGCTCACTATTTATATTTGTGTCTAGGGAAGGAGGTCCTAGGATCGTGCCCTCGTTTAATGTCAATTATGAGGGTCATTGATGAAGATGTAACGGTGAATATAACTGCCAAATTCTCTATAATGGGTCATCGCTCTTAATGCTGCAGAATATTCCTTATTAAATGCTACCGGGCGTAGTACATTTAATACACCTTTATGAACGTTATCCCTTCTGGTGACAAGCAGAATGGCTGCGTTCAGTCTTCGGCCATCCCCGTCTAGGGTTCCACGTGTCTTTTCTTTAGATGACCACGTGTCATATCATATTTCATCCTATACAACAAGCTAGACTATCAGAATCAATGATGGATTTCAACTTAATGTTACAGTCTTAGAGCCTGTTTGGCCAAGTGTCACAACCCAAAATTCCTAACCTGTCGTAATGGCGCCTACCTCAATGCTAGGCAAGCCGAAAACCTCAATAAACCACAATTTCTTTTAAGTTTGAAACATTAATATTTGAATTTCAAAGAAAATCTCACAAATCACTGACATAAAATATATTCCCAAAACTCGGTGTCACTGAGTACATGAGCATCTAAATGATAACCAGTCTGACTGATAAAAATACTGTCTGAAAAATATAGAACAGTACAACAACTGAAAGAAGGGATTTAAGGTCTGCGGATGCCAAGCAGCTACATCGATAGACTCCACAGATAAAGCTCTGAATAACTAGCAATCGCCGTGTCCGGAGGTACCTGGATCTGCACACGAGGTGCAGGGTGTAGTGTGAGTACAACCAACTCAGCAAGTAACAATACTAAATAAAGAGATGAAGATAGTGACGAGCTTCACAGCTGAGTCAAGTTACAGTAATTTCCAACATAAGAAGATAGGCATGCTTTCATGTTCAACATTTAAAACTCAACAGAAATTTCATATCAAGTTTGACTGAAAAAGAAGATAATATCTTTCAGGAATTTCCAACACAGTGATATATGACAACTATAGTGCAATAAGAATGAAATCAAATGCATCCTCTCAGGACCACAGTCACTCAGCCGTTTCATTCACTCAGCACTCAGCACTCAGCACTCAGCACTCGCACTCAGTAGGTACCTGCGCTCACTGGGGTGTGTATAGACTCCGGAAGGGCTCCTACATCCCAAGCGCTATAATCCACACGGACAACTCACGTGCGGCACAGACAACTCACGTGCTATAGTATCAATATCTATATCCGCACGTACAGCTCACGTGCTACACGGACAACTCACGTGCCATAGTATAATAACTGGATCCGCACGGATAACTCACATGCTGCACGGACAACTCACGTGCTATAGTATAATATCTGGATCCGCACGGACAACTCACGTTTTGCACGGACAAATCACGTGCTATAGTATACTATCTCACAATCAGGCCCTCGGCCTCACTCAGTCATAAATCTCTCCAGTCTCTCGGGCTCTCAATAATCATGAAAATCAGCCCAAACAACAATGATATGATGCATCAATAATTGACAATAGAGACAGAGATAAAATAAACTAATAAATTGTGACTGAGTACAAAATAACAGTTTAGCAGATAGTTTAACATGTACACGACCTCTGTGGGTCCCTATAGTGCCAACACATAATCTAAACATGATGTGTGGTTCAATTTCTCTACTACATAGAAAATGTACTGATAACAACATATTATTCAACTACACAGTTCCATGGAATTTTACCAAGTCACAATTCCTACGGTACACGCCCACACGCCCGTCACCTAGCATGTGCGTCACCTCAAAACCAATCATATAACACATAATCCGGGGTTCCATACCCTCAGGACCAAATTTAGAACTGTTACTTACCTCAAACCTTGTAATTCTTTACTCCGCTATGCCTTTGCCTCGTGAATTGTCCTCCAAACGCCTCGAATCTAGCCACAAATAATTTGTTTCAGTCAATACAAATTATAGGAATTAATTCCATATGAAAATACTAATTTTCCAATAAAAATCCGAAATTACACCCAAAAGTTGCCTCTCGGAATCCGATGAAGCTCACAAAATCCGACAATCCATTCAATTACGAGTCCAACCATACTAGTTTCACTCAAATCCGACTTCGAATCGATGTTCAAATCCAAAAAATTCATTTTTGTAAAATTTCTACAATTTTTCCCAAGTTTCTGTCTCAAACTACTAATTGAATGATAAAAACAGTGATATATTCATTTATATTAACCAAATCTGAGTTAGAATCACTTACCCCGATGAATTTCTTGAAAAACCCACGAAAACTCGTCACAAACTGAGCTCCCAACGTCCAAATGTGAAATAATACATTAACCCTCGGTTATATAGTACCACGTCTGATCTCCCAATGTGCGGTCCGCACATTTTCAAGTGTTGGCCGCACATTTCGAAGCTCTGTGGCCGCAGTCCAAATTGTGCGGCCGCACTTCACAGTGACTGCTTACCAGGCGTCAGTAAAATGCCCATAACTTTCTGTACAAATGTCCAAATGATTAATGCTATACCTTTCTGAAAACTAGATGCAAAGGGCTACAACTTTCGTTTTGAATCATCTCCAAATCCCTTGTAGATTAAAAGATATAAGCATACAAAGTCGAACCAGCGAACCAGCGAAATCACCTTTCTGCGGTTGCGAGAAGAATTCTACGGACCGCACAATTTTAACTACGGTCCGCACATCTTCAAGTGCGGTCCGCACAATTCCTACTGCTACAGCACTTTGGGAGTTTGCGGCCGACTTCTGCACTCTAAAATGTGCCCTCCGTACTTCAACTGTTCCATAACATCGTCAGAGTGCCAAAAAGCCTGGACTCGCTCAAAACTTACCCCGGAACTCATTCGAGCCACTCGGGACCCCGTCCGAATGTACCAACAAGTCCTAAAACATGATATGAACTTAGTCGAGCCCTCAAATCACATCAAACAACATCAAAAATACAAATTGCACTCCAATTCAAGCCTAATGAAAAACTAACAATTTCCAACTTCTACCTTCAATGCCGAAACCTATCAAATCAAGTCTGATTGACCTCAAATTTTGCACACAAGTCATAAATGACATAATGGAGGTATTCCAATTTTTAGAATTGGATTCCGGCCCCGATATCAAAAAGTCAACTCTCCGGTCAAACTTCCAAACTTAAATTTCTATTTTAGCCATTTCAAGCCTAATTTAGCTACGGGCTTCCAAATAATTTTTAGGGCACGCTCCTAAGTCCAAAATCACCATACAGGGCTATTGGAATCATCAAAACTCTATTCCGGGGTCATTTACACATAAGTCGACATCCGATTACTATTTTAACCTAAGCTTTAAACCTTAATACTAAGTGTTTCAATTCATTCCAAAACCTCACCGGACCCAAACCAATCACCTCGGCGAATCACATAACAACTCTAAAGCATAAATTAAGCAATAAATGGGGAAACGGGATTGTAATACCCAAAATGACCGGCCGGGTCGTTACACTCTCCCCCTCTTAAACAAACGTTCGTCCTCGAACAGGTTTAGAATTATACTTGGAGCCTCAAATAAGTGTGGATATTTGCTCCGCATCTCCCGCTCAGTATCCCAAGTAGCTTCTCTGACTGGCTGGCCTCTCCACTGCACTTTCACTGAAGCTATGTCCTTTGATCTCAGCTTTCGAACCCGCCGGTCTAAAATGGCCACCAGCTCCACATCATAAGTCAAATTACCATCTAACAGCATCGTGCTGAAATCCAAAACATGCGACGGATCCCGGACATACTTTCGGAGCATAGATACATGAAACAGTGGATGGACACTAGATAGACTAGGCGGAAATGCAAGTTCATAAGCCACATCTCCAATCTTCTTAAGCACCTCAAACGACCCAATATATCGAGGGCTCAACTTGCCCTTCTTCTCGAACCTCAACACACCTTTCATGGGTGAAATCTTGAGCAGAACCTTCTCCCTAACCATGTAAGCAATGTCACGAACCTTCTTGTCGGCATAACTCTTCTATCTAGATGGCACTGTGCGAAGCCGCTCTTGAATCAATTTAACCTTCTCCAAAGCATCCTGAACTAAGTCAGTACCCAATAGCTTAGCCTCACCCGACTTAAACCAGCCCACCGGAGACCGACACCGTCTCCCATATAAAGCCTCATACGGAGCTATCTGAATGCTCGATTGGTAGCTGTTATTGTAAGCAAACTCTGCTAGTGGCATAAATTGATCCTAAGAACCCCCAAAATCAATGACACAAGCGCGTAGCATATCCTCCAATATCTGAATAGTGCGCTCGGATTGTCCGTCCGTCTGAGGGTGAAATGTTGTACTCAACTGAACCTGTGTGCCCAATTCTCGCTGCACTACTCTCCAAAACTATGATGTAAATTGCGTGCCCCGATCCGAAATGATGGACACGGTCACCCCGTGTAGGCAAACAATCTCACGGATATAAATCTCAACCAACAGCTCCGAAGAATTAGTACCAACTGGAATGAAATGCGTGGACTTGGTCAACCGATCTACAATCACCCAAACAGCATCAAACTTTCTCAAAGTCCATGGGAGCCCAACTACGAAGTCCATGGTAATATGCTCCCACTTTCACTCTGGAATTTCAAGTCTCTGAAGCAATCCTCCCAGTCCCTGATGCTCGTACTTTACCTGTTATCAATTTAAACACTGAGCTACAACCCAACTATATATTTCTTCATTCGCCTCCACCAATAGTGCTGCCTCAAATCTTGATACATCTTCGCGGCACCTGGATGAATGGAGTACCGCTAACTGTGAGCTTCCTGGAGAATTAACTCACGCAACCCATATACATTAGGCACACATAGCCTGCCTTGCATTCGTAATACACCGTCATCCCCAATAGTGACTTCCTTGGCATCACCGTGTTGAACCGTGTCCTTAAGGACAAGCAGATGGGGGTCACCATACTGACGTTCTCTGATACGATCATAAAGAGAAGACCGAGAAACCACACAAGCTAGAACCCGACTGAGCTCCAAAATATCTAATCTCACGAACTGATTGGCCAAGGCCTGAGCATCCAAGGCTAAAGGCCTCTCTACTACCAGTAAGTATGCTAAGCTGCCCAAACTCTCCATCTTACGACTCAAGGCATCGGCCACCACATTGGCCTTTCTAGGATGATAGAGAATGGTGATATCATAATACTTAAGCAACTCCAACCACCTCCGCTGCCGCAAATTAAGATCCTTCTATTTAAATAGATGTTGCAGACTCTGGTGATTGGTATAAACCTCACAATGGACACCGTATAAATAATGCCGCCAAATCTTCAAGGCATGAACAATAGCTACTAACTCAAGGTCATGGAACGGATAATTATTCTCATGTACCTTTAACTGTCTAGACGCATAGGCAATCACCCTACCGTCTTGCATCAGTATTACGCCGAGACCAATACGTGACACGTCACAATACACAGTATAAGACCCTGAACCTGTAGGCAACACTAATACTAGGGCTGTAGTCAAAGCTGTCTTGAGCTTCTCAAAGCTCTCTTCACACTTATCCAACCACCTGAACGGAGCACCTTTCTGGGTCAATTTAGTCATAGGCGCCGCAATAGACGAGAAACTCTCTACGAAGCGACGATAATAACCAACCAAGCCGAGAAAACTCTGAATCTCAGTAACTGGAGATGGCCTGGGCCAACTCTGAACGCCTCTATTTTCTTCTAATCCACCTTAATCCCTTCACTGGACACTATGTGTCCCAAGAATGCCACCGAACTAAGCCAGAATTCACATTTAGAGAATTTGGCATATAGTTTCTCCTCTCTCAGCCTCTGCAATACAATACCCAAGTGTTCTGCATGCTCCTCCTGGCAACGTGAGTACACCAGGATATCATCAATAAATACCACGACAAATGAGTCAAGATACGGCTGGAATACGCTATTCATCAGGTGCATAAATACTGCTGGGGCATTAGTTAGCCCAAATAACATCACAAGAAATTCATAGTGACCATAACAACTCCTGAATGCTGTCTTTAGAATATTCAAATCCCGAATTTTCAACTGGTGATACCCGGATCTCAAATCAATTTGGGAGAATACCCTCGCTCCTTGAAGCTGGTCAAATAAGTCATCAATACGCGGCAAAGGATATTTATTCTTAATTGTAACTTTGTTCAATTGTCTGTAATCAATGCACATCCGCATAGTACCATATTTCTTTTTCACAAATAGAACCGGTGCACCCCAAAGCGATACACTAGGCCTAATAAATCCCTCATCAAAAAGTTCCTGAAGTTGCTCCTTCAATTCTTTTAACTCAGCTGGTGCCATACGATATGGAGGAATAGAAATGGGCTGAGTTCCCAACACCAAGTCAATACCAAAATCAATATCCCTGTCGGGTGGCATACCCGGCAGGTCTGCAGGAAATACATCCGGAAAGTCTCGCACTACCGGTACTGAATCAATAGTAGGGGTATCTGCATCAACATCTCTCACAAAGGCCAAATATGATAAACACCCCTTCCTCACCATACGCTGGGCCTTCAAATAAGAAATTATCCTACTGGGAACATAATCTAGAGAACCCCTCCATTCGACATCTGGCAACCCCGGCATTGCCAACGTCACAGTTTTTGCATGACAGTCCAGAATAGCATGACATGGGGACAACCAATCCATACTAGGGTTACATCGAAATCAACCATACTAAGCAATAAGAGATCAACTCTAGTCTCCAGTCCCCCAATAGTTAGCACACATGACCGATACACACGGTCCACAATAATAGTATCGCCCACTAGTGTAGATACTCGAACAGGTGAAACTAAGGACTCACGGGGCATATCCAGAAAATGAGTAAAGTACGATGATACATACGAATAAGTAGAACCACGGTCAAATAATATAGAAGCTTCCTGTATCTGGCACACTAGACAATACTTGTGATCACTGCATCTGAAGCAACAATATCTGGCCTGGCAGGAAAAGTATAGAATCGGGCCTTACCGCCACCTGATCGGCCTCCCCCTCTTGGGCGACCCCTAACTGACTGAGCCCCACCCCGAGCTGGCTAGGCGGGTGGTGTAACTATTGGTGTTGGTGCTGTCGGACGAGAACTGTGCTGTGGAGCCCCACTCAATAGCCTAGGACAATCTCTCTTGAAATGACCAAATTCTCCACACTCGAAACAACCCCTCCTTTGATGGAACTACTGCTCCTAATAACCCGAGGAATTGCATGTCGAAGCCTGAGCGGATGAGGCATGATGAGAACTCTGCACTGGTAGTGCACTGAATGAATACTGGCCTGAGTGAGCACTGTAAGAACCGTGGCTAGCTGATGCACCACGATGATATGGATGAGTCGTCTGAGCGGGCCTATAAGGGCGAATCCTACTGTGGTAAGACTGTCGCCCAGAAGGTATCCCACCAAAACCGCCCGGACCTCGAGGCCTCTTGGCCTCCGTGTCACCACGTTCCTAACTACGGACCACCTCTATCTACCGAGCAATGTCAACCACCTCATCAAACGTAGCACCAGATACCCTCTATTTAGTCATAAGCAACCGTAGCTGATACGTGAGGCCATCAATGAATCTCCTAATCCTCTACCTATCAGCGGGAACCAACCAAACTGCGTGATGAGCCAACTCAGAATACCTCATTTCGTACTGGGTCACAGATATGCCATCCTGCCGAAGCTGCTCAAACTGTCTGCACAGCTCCTCCCTACGAGACTGCAGCACGAACTTCTCCAAAAAGAGAATAGAGAATTCCTGCCATGTAAGTGGTACTGCACCGACCGGCTTGCGCCTCTCACAGGCCTCCCACCATCTGAAGGCAGCCCTAGAAAACTGAAAAGTAGTGAAAGAGACCCCACTGGTCTCCAAAATACCCGTTGTCCGAAGCATCCGCTGGCAGTTATCCAGAAAAACCTGAGCATCCTCTGACTCTGCACCGCTAAATGATGGAGGTCGAAGCCTCCCAAATCTCTCAAGTCTCCTCTGCTCATCATCTGCCATAACGGGGACTACCAGGGCCTGAGCAGTTGCAACCAGCTGGACTAGTAGTGCCCCCGGTATCTGAAGTCCCTGCACTACCTGCTCTAGAGTACGGGCGACAGGGGTATGAGTACCTCACCCGGCCTAAGAAGTGGCTGGTGCGGCCTGAGCCGAAACCACCTGAGCAAGGCCAGTACATACAGTCAATATCTGTGTTAAAGCCTCCTGAAGGCCTGGAATAAAAATGGGCATAGCTGGTGCCTCAACTTGTCCTGCCGGCTCAACTATATCCGGAATCTGCTCCTGAGCTGGAGCAATTGGTAGTGCCACGGGTGCTGCTCCAACTGTTGTACGAGCTGCACCTCGACCTCTACCTCGGCCCCGGCCTCTACCACGACCTCGGCCTCTCGCGGCCCTAACTGGTGGCAATGGTGGTTGATCGTCCGATCCGGTAGTACATGTCCTCACTATCTATAAGAGAATAGAATAATAAAAATTTAGTTTCTGGAATCAATAAATTCGCACGACAGAATACAAGAAAGTGAAATTTTCCTAAGGTTTCAGTAGCCTCTTGAAGATAAGTACAGATATCTCCATACCGATCCGCAAGACTCTACTAAACCTGCTCATGACTCGTGAGACATATGTAACCTAGGCTCTGATACCAACTTGTCACGACCCAAAATTCCTAACCTGTCGTGATGGCGCCTATCTCAATACTAGACAAGCCGACAACCTCAATGAACCACAATTTCTTTTAAGTTTGAAAACATAATATTTGAATTTCATAGAAAACCTCACAAATCACTGACATAAAATACATTCCCAAAATCGGTGTCACTAAGTACATGAGCATCTAAATGATAATCAGTCTGACTGATAAAAACACTGTCTGAAAAATATAAAACAGTACAATAACTGAAAGAAGAGAGTCAAGGTCTGCGGTCGCCAAGCATCTACCTCGATAGTCTCCACAGATAAAGCTCCGAATAACTAGCAACCGCCATGTCCGGAGGTACCTGGATCTACACACGAGGTGCAGGGTGTAGTATGAGTACAACCAACTCAGCAAGTAACAATACTAAATAAAGAGCTGAAGATAGTGACGAGCTTCACAGCTAAGTCAAGTTATAGTAATTTCCAACATGAGAAGATAGGCATGCTTTTATGTTCAACATTTAAAACTCAACAGAAATTTCATATCAAGTTCGACTGAAAAAGAAGATAATATCTTTCAGAAATTTCCAACACAGTGATATATGACAACTGTAGTGCAATAAGAATGAAATCAAATGCATCCTCTCAGGACCATAGTCACTCAGCCATTTCATTACACTCAGTACTCAGCACTCGCACTCAGTATGTACCTGCACTCATTGGGGGGGTGTACAGACTCCGGAGGGGCTTCTACAGCCCAAGCGCTATAATCAGCACAGACAACTCACGTGCTGCACGGACAACTCACGTGCTGCACGAACAATTCACGTGATATAGTATTAATATCTGGATCTGTACGGACAAATCACGTGCTATAGTATAATATCTGGATCCGGACGGATAACTCACGTGCTGCACGAACAACTCACATGCTATAGTATAATATCTAGATCCACACGGACAACTCATGTGCTATAGTATAATATCTGGATCCGCACGGACAACTCACGTGCTATAGTATAATATCTCACAATCAGGCCCTCGGCCTCACTCAGTCATAAATCTCTTCAGTCTCTCGGGCTTTCAATAATTATGAAAATTAGTCCAAACAACAATGATATGATGCATCAATAATGGACAATAGAGACTGAGATAAAATAAACTAGTAACTGAGTACAAAACAACAGTTTAGCAGATAATTCAACATGTACACGACCTCTATGTGTCCCTACAGTGCCAACACATAATCTAAATATGATTTGTGGTTCAATTTCTCTACTACATAGAAAATGTACTGATAACAACATATTATTCAACTACACAGTTCCATGGAATTTTACCAAGTCACAATTCCTACGGTACATGCCCACACGCCCGTCACCTAGCATGTGCGTCACCTCAAAACCAATCATATAACACATAATCTGGGGTTCCATACCCTCAGGACCAAATTTAGAATTGTTACTTACCTCAAACCTTGTAATTCTTTACTCCGCTATGCCTTTGCCTCGTGAATTGTCCTCCAAACGCCTCGAATCTAGCCACAAATAATTCGTTTCAGTCAATACAAATTACAGGAATTAATTCCATATGAAAATACTAATTTTCCAATAAAAATCCGAAATTGCACCCAAAAGTTGCCCGTGGGGCCCACCTCTCGGAATCCGACGAAGCTCACAAAATCCGACAATCAATTCAATTACGAGTCCAACTATACTAGTTTCACTCAAATCCGACTTCGAATCGACGTTCAAATCCAAAAAATTCATTTTTATAAAATTTCTACAATTGTTCCCAAATTTCTATCTCAAACTACTAATTGAATGATGAAAACAATGATATATTCATGTATATTAACCAAATCTGAGTTAGAATCACTTATCCCGATGAATATCTTGAAAAACCACGAAAAATCGTCACAAACCGAGCTCCCAACGTCCAAATGTGAAATAATATATTAACCCTTGGTTATATAGTACCACGTCTGATCTCCCAATGTGCGGTCCGCACATTTTCAAGTGTTGTCCGCACATTTTCAAGTTCTGCGGCCGCAGTCCAAATTGTGCGGCCGCACTTCACAGTGACTGCTTACTAGGCTTCAGTAAAATGCCCATAACTTTCTGTACAAATGTCCAAATGATTAATGCTATACCTTTCTGAAAACTAGATTCAAAGGGCAACAATATTCGTTTTGAATCATCTCCAAATTACTTGTAGGTTAAAAGATATAAGCCTACAAAGGTGGACCAGCGAACCAGCGAAATCACCTTTTAGCGGCCGCGAGAAGAATTCTACGGACCGTACAATTTCAACTGCGGTCTGCACAATTCCTATTGCTACAACACTTTGGGAGTTTGCGGCCGCACTTCTGCTCTCTAAAATATGCCCTCCGTACTTCAACTGTTTCATAACATCGTCAGAGTACCGAAATACCCGGACTCGCTTAAAACTCACCCCGGAACTCATTCGAGCCACTCGGAACCCCGTCCGAATGTACCAACACGTCCTTAAACATGATACGAATTTAGTCGAGCCCTCAAATCACATCAAACAACATAAAAAAAATACAAATCGCACTCCAATTCAAGCATAATGAAAAACTAACAATTTTTAACTTCTACCTTCAATGCCGAAACCTATCAAATCAAGTCCGATTGACCTCAAATTTTGCATACAAGTCATAAATGATATAATGGAGGTATTCTAATTTTCAGAATCGGATTTCGGCCCCAATATCAAAAAGTCAACTCCCTAGTCAAACTTCCAAACTTAAATTTCTATTTTAGCCATTTCAAGCCTAATTTAGCTACGGGCTTCTAAATAATTTTCCGGACACGCTCCTAAGTCCAAAATCACCATATGGAACTATTGGAATCATCAAAACTCTATTCCGGGGTCGTTTACATATAAGTCGACATCCAGTCACTATTTTAACCTAAGCTTTAAACCTTGGAACTAAGTTTTTCAATTCATTCCAAAACCTCACCGGACCTGAACCAATCACCCCGGCGAGTCACATAACAATTCTAAAGCATAAATTGAGCAGTAAATTGGAAAATAGGGTTGTAATACTCAAAACGACCGGCCGCATCGTTACACCAAGCTTCTGAGAGGTTAAAAGTACTCCCCCCCCCCCCCCAAAAAAGTACTTTTAAAAAAATTTAGGTTGTTTGGCCAAGTCGGAGAAGTACTTTTGGCCAGCAGTAGAAGCAGTTTTTCTGCTTTTGGGAAGAAGCAGAAAATTCTAGCTTCTTCCAAGAAGGAGAAGCAGAAAATTAATTTATTCAAACAAAACTATCCTCACCATAAATTTAAATTTTCCAAATTATCCTTTACTAATTTAAGGTTTTTCTTTTCTTTTTTTTTTTGTTTCTAGTTTCTACCATTCTTTTAAAATTAGAGATATCATATATATGAATATATTGTAACTTTCCAAATTCTTTTTTGACTTTTCTTGTTTTTGATTTTTTCTTTGTGTAATGTCTTGTAACTTTCCAAATTATCTTCTTCTTTTTTCATACTAAAGCAAATTATCTCATCCTTCTTTGGATTATCAATTCTCTTCCTACAAATAATCATTTATAATTTCTTCTATTATAAACTATTAATTCTCGAATCTTTAAAACAGTTATCAAATCTAATTTTGTGAAAATTGCCTATAAATAGGTAATAAATCTACAATTGCATCGCATAATCTATATATTAGTAAAAAGAAGAAAAGGCTTCCACATTAAGCCAAGTGATAGACTCACAATAGGTCACTTGGCAATTTAGGTGAAAGTTAGTTAGGTTAGGTGATAATTAGTTTTTTTTTAAATTTAAATTTTAAAAAAATTAAATTATCCATTATGTGTTGTTAATAATTAGTTACTCTTTTTAAATTTGAATTTAAACATACTTAACTATTTTTTTTACGAAAAAAATATTTTTTTTATACATTTAAAATTATTTTTATTTTACGGTCAATGTCATTTTTCAAGTTTGACACTCAGAATCATCTTGTTACAACTACCATTGCTATAAAATAATTTCCTCCGAAGATATTCTTCTACCGATAAGGAATTCAACTATTATGCTAATGGAGACATCACTGCAGAGATTGAGGAAGGAGATGGGTCTTCTAGTATTCCTTTAGAAATACAAGGCAAATCTTCTACTAATATGGAGGCGTTGTGTGATAGAATTAGAGATGAAATTATTGAGAAATATTATCATGTGTGAGTGACTTTGCTTATTATTTCATAGTGGATTATCAATATATAGTAATTAGTGGAATAGACTTCTTATTCATATTGAATGATGACAATAAGTAATTATACTAGATAATATTATATGTTTTAGTATAACTATATATCTTATATTGATTTAAATCTTTCATATATATGTTTACTTTATATTTTATATTTTAATTAAATAAAATAAAAAAACAATAAAAGTCTCCCATGATAAATATTTAAGTTTATTTTTTTCTTTAAAATAATTATAAGATCTTGATACTATCCTTTTTAATAATTTGACACTCAAAAGCACTTTTTAAAAAGATTGGCCAAACACAATTTGTTTATCAAATGTTGTAAAAAGTACTTCTTAAATAAATTGGCTAAACACAAACTATTTTTTTTCAAAAGTACTTTTGGAAAAAGCACTTCTAAAAAAAGTACTTTTTAAAATAAACAATTTTTGGCATCTTGGCCAAACAGGCTCTTAAGTGACCGCATGCATATTTTTCCAATGTGAACAACAACTTTCAGTGACAACAACCCTCAATCCCGAATAAGTGGGGGGTCGACTATATGAATCGTCACGGACCAAGTTTCTCTACTTAAACTCCTCTCATGAGCATGCAAATGTAGTCCCAAAAGCACCAGTAGGTCAAAAGGATTTTAGCCTGAAAACAGATGCAGCAATTTCATTTCAAAATTCAAAGCTTGAAATCAGATTGGGAATTCATCAGATTTGCAAGATGCATTGAAGAAAAGAGGAAAGCTAAGAAAAACAACACTTGTACCTTCTTTTTTATAAAATGAAAAACACTTATACTTGAGAGACATTTACACAGACGAAACGTATAAACGAGTCAGGAGACTGGAAGAACCAAATATACATCTACTAGATAATGCCGACATTGAAAGTGTATTATATAATCAAGGTAACTGCTCTTGCTGAAGTAGTTGCGGTGGAAATAGCAGTTGCTGCTGCTCCTGCTCCGAGAGTTGTTGCTGGTTATCTGAACGTTGTTGCTGCTGAAGCTGACTATTTGATTGCTCATCCAGCTGCTGTTCGGACTGTTGAGGTGGTTGTTCTAATTGCCACGCCCAAACAATATCCTGTAAACCAGGCCTCAGGCCTTCATTTAAAATTTTCTGATATTCCAATGTATCTCCGTTGGACTTCTTGACCTCCACCAAATAAAAAGTTGGAGTTACCTCAAAGATCTCCGTGTCAATTGATAAAATCCCCTTTCTTCCTTCTTTTGAACCTTCAAACCTTAACAATCCTGCATCCCTTTTGCTGACTTTTAGCTTCAGGCGCTTTGCGACATCTTCCAGCTTGGATATGATCACTGATGCAGGTTTGCAGGATGTGAATCTAGCTTCTTTCTTTAAAGGAGTATCCTCAAATAATCTCGATAAATCAAAGCCAGTAGAAAGGGAAATGATATCAAATGCATTCAAGTTTGACAGCCTGGCCATGTCTTGCTTGTTTTCAGAGGAACCAGCAGCCAACTCTGTACATGCTGAAGCCAGATCCTTCCTTTCGGTGTCTGCTTTGATAGATTTAGAGGCTATTCCCCTCTTGAACCAGGAACTTTCTTTAATTTTGGCAATTGAAATTCTAGTATGTGGATTGGGATCCAACATTCTCACAAGTAGCCGCCGCACTTCAGGGGGGAACCAACTGGGACATTTGAACTCAGATTTGCCAATTTTCCTGTACATCTCCATCAAATTCGAGTCATGAAATGGAAGATAACCAGCCAGCAACACATATAGGATCACCCCACATGACCAGATATCAGCTTTTGCCCCATCATACCCTTTTCTATTGATCACCTCAGGAGCAACATAGGCTGGAGTCCCACAGGTAGTGTGGAGGAGTCCATCTTGGCGCTTTGACTCGGCAAGAGCACTTAAACCAAAATCAGAAATTTTCAAGTTTTCATCCTCGTCTAGTAGTAAGTTTTCTGGTTTCAAATCCCGGTGATAGACACCCCTGCTATGGCAGAAATCTACAGCATTTATCAACTGTTGAAAATATTTTCGTGCAACATCCTCTTTAAGCCTTCCTCTGGCCACCTTGTTAAAGAGCTCACCTCCTTTAACATATTCCATCACAAAATAAATCTTGCTCTTTGTGGCCATGACTTCATAAAGGTGCACAATATTAGGATGTCGAACTAGTCTCATAACTGATATTTCCCGTTTGACCTGATTCACGAGCCCAACCCTCAAAACTTTTTCCTTATCAATGACTTTGATGGCAACACTCTGCCCAGTCCTGATACTCCTACCATAGTAAACCTTAGCAAATGTACCTTGTCCTAGTAATCTCCCCAATTCATATCGCTCCAAAAGAATAGTTCCCGTATTGGCCATTCAAAATCTACGAAACCCAGTACTATTATAGTAAGCTATCCTCTCTTGGCTATTACAATCTGTTCAACAGATATGTGCTGCTCAACCATCCTCGCATAAATCATCCATCAGTGTGACAGGCAATATACAAATATTCCACCTAGGTTGTATCTTGGCACAAAAAGGTGAAGCTGTGGTCGCTGCGCCGAAGCTGAATCTTTTTGGGAATGAAAAAAGACAACTCTGCTAAGCTCAAAACCTTACGAAGAATAATTTCGGACTCCCAAACACTCAAACACATCTTTCAGCATATCCTAAAATCCTCTCTTTTGAAGAACCACAAAAATTGCTTAGAAGATGTGCAGGGAACCAAGTAGGTGAACTTCCACAACCCACTTAGAGGGTGAGCGACAAAAATTTGCTAAACTCACCAGCAAGTACCTGTGTCAGGTTGGAAGACAGAAGAAATGATTTTTAGTAGCTAAATGATGTTCTACACTTCCAATAGAATAGTATTCCTTAGCAAATGCGCAGCCAAACAAATGATGATTAACCATACATTCACAGCATTTTTCTTAAATCGAATATCATATTTCAGTTTTTCCAAGTCGATGAATTAAACTATCTATAGCTGTTAACAGCTGCTGCAAGGTAGAACTAAAGCAAGGAACAATGAAACAAGCATGTGTTAGCTCTAAATCTATGTTAGATATATGCAAAAGGTATGACGAATACTCAAATATCTAAATGAAGCTTAGCAAGGAATTTTGTAAAAGTATTGAACCTTCTGAGGGGAGCCTTAGAGCAACGGTCAAGTTGTCTCCATGTGACCTATAGGTCACGGGTTCGAGCCGTAAAATCAGCCAGATGATTGCATCATGGTAGACTATCTACATTACAACCTGTTGGGGTGCGACCCTTCCCGGGACCTTCGTGAATACTTTATGCACCGGGCTGACTTTTTTTATTTGTATCGAACCTTCTAGAAATTCAACTGAACAGGGTGCACTAAGGAAGGAAAACTATGCCATAGAACATTGATGTCTCCTATCACTAAACCAATTTTCTATAATTTTCGGAATTAGCAATTCAAGTTATTTAACCAAAAAAAAAAACCACAGGTACTAAATTAATAGCGGAATGGAAATAACAAAAACAAAACAAAGAACAAAAGAAACCCAACAATTTGCTATAGATTTAAATTGAAAGATTAACCCGTTTCAAGAAAAGCGAACTCATCGATCAAACAATTAAACAGATTTGGTTTTTCTACACACATATGAAACCAAACTCATCTCTCTGACAAAAAGGGTCAATTTCAGACATACTAACTCCGAAAAACTAAGATGAAAAATAGCAAAGGGGGTGTTCATTTATCTTGTCCAAACTAATTGGCGAAACAAGAAACTTAAAAATAATTTTTATGTAAGCAAACCCCACTAAGAAAGAAAAAAAGAAAAGAATAGTAGTTGTAGAAGGTGAAGTAAAACTACCTTAAAAGAAGAGAAGCCCTAGAGTGCTTTTAGTTGTAGCGACCGTCTATAGAAATGAGGATGTTCAAGAGTTTTCACCAAAAGAAGCAAGGGATGAAATGGGGACAAATACGAGTGACGACGTTGTATATGATTTGCGTAGGCAACTGTTATAAAGCCACGGCAGGAGGAATCTTCCACTACGATAACGTCTAGGTGAATATCCTGGTCGAATTTGTCAATTTTGACCGAAAACTAACGACAAAATTGAGATACTTCTGTGATCCCAAGTTGCGAGGTACCACATGTTAACGTGCCCGGTTTGGTTATTGACGCATGACCCCCTAGTGGCGAAGCAAGAAATGATTTTAAGGGTGACTTGAAAGGAGTAAAAAATAAATTTCGACAAAAAGTGTTTAATATATATTTTATATATTTAAAATTAATATTTTATTTATATATATAATATAATTTTTTGTAATATTTCGGCGAATGGTGTAAGTACTATTTTCTCTAGCCTGTGGTATTTTTTGCTTCCCATAAACTATGTGAATTTTGATCAATATGTCACGATTCAAATTTTACCAAGATCGTGATGGTGCGTAACCCAACCTGCTAGGCAAATCAACAACAAAAACACAGTTCAACTGAAGATTCATCAATAACTAATGAAATAAAAACGGGTATTACAAGTCATGAGCAACTAAGATTTAAAGTCATAACATTAGTATGAATAAAAATATATCATCTGTTTGAATATATATAATCAGAAATATAAGTCCTAAACTACAATGAACAAAATGGTAGCTTGCAAGAGGAACTTGGGTACATCCTCCATGCTAGCGTTCGACTCCCGCAATAGCTCAACTCTAAAATCTACATGTGAGGCGCAAGAGTGTTATATGAGTACAACCGACCCCATGTACTCAGTAAGTATCAAGCCTAATAACGAAGTAATGGCGAGGTATTAGTCAAAGATACGTACTTATATAATCTGTGCAGCTCATAAGCATATAAGATAATAGAGAAACAACCAAAAAATAACCAAGAAAACATCAGATATCAAATAATAAGATGCAGTGTCAAGCGAAAGATAATAAGCATGTTTTTTTTATCATAACAAGGCCAAAAGCATACACAAATACACCAAATTCGTATATAACAGAGATATGCATCAAACAACATTAACTCGAATACTCCTACATGAATGTAGAGTGTCCATGCATGATAAACATATGATTTTTCATTAATTTCCAAATAGCATTTATGCGAATGCTCCTTCATGAGCATAAAATGTCTATGTATGGTGAAGACTCAATATTTACATTAATCTGGCACCCTTCAAGTGTCCAACAATTCATTAAGAAGTCTCATGCATATGTATACTGCGTAAATGTGCATATATAGATGATATGCATGAATATTTCTACATGAGTCTAGAATGTTGATGCATGCTCAAAACTCAACCATAGCCAATATCCCGCATATCTCATGTGCTCCAGTATGATCCAGCACATCCCATGTGCTCCAACACAATACGCGTATCACTTGCGCTCACAAGACCAATGTAATAAGGGTGATCACCTGACTCCGAAGGGATTGATCCATATCTAAAGCGCCGCACGGCTACTCATCATGCCATAACATATCAATATCATAATAACCGTTAGACATAAACCAGTGTGCCATAACGATATCAATTCGCTTATAATGTGCCATAATCATATTAATACGTATCAAGATTTCCATCTCTAAAAACATATGCATATACTCAAGAGATAACAATTAAACTGCGTAAGGACATAGTAGATAGAGATGCGGATGGGTGTGTGTTCATGATATAAAGAATGACTATGGCTAAATCAAATATATCAACATCTCAAGAATAGTCCATATGCCCAAATAAGATGTCATAAGCCTAAACATGATCTCTATTATGAATAAATAAGCTGATGTAGTCATACAATCAAATAAAATATAATTTGATAAGAGCACACAATCAAACAAGGCACAAAAAGCCTAACACTACTCCAAATAGGGTATAACCTCGATGATCGCATATACGCTCATCACCTCATATATACGCCACACCCAAATATGTAGACATTAGTATATAAGTCCATTTTAGGAAAATTCCCTTAAGTCGCGATCCAAAATCCCACCAATGATCGTGATGGTACCTAACCTCCAAGACTAGGTAAGCCAATCACACGATGATAGAAAATATCGAAATAAGATAGAATAAGTCAGAATTTGACATAAATAGCAGAATAAAGTTCTAATAAAGCCAATACAATGGCACATAAGCCAAACTCACAATACCAGGTAGTACATACGAGTCTAAAAAAGTACAACATTGTCTGAAAGTAATACAACATTATGAAAATAAGGGAAGGGAACTCCAAGGGTATGCAGCTTCTATGCATGTCACGACCCAAAATCCCAACCCACAGGGTCATGATGGCACCTAAAATGCTTGGTAGGCAAGCCAACACATAACAATAAATAAGTAAAAAAAGGAACTAACGGTTAAAATCAATCTGATATCATAGGATAAAGATAACTCAAAAACATACCATACGAGTCTAAAGTCCGACACTACTGGTCAACCATCCCAAGATGTGGATTCACGAGTACATGAGCTACTGGAGTTTACTACACATATTGGATTAAAAGAAATAAATATTGTGTGGTAAAAAGAAATAGTACAGAAGAAATGGAAAGACGACTCTAAGGCCTTCGAATGGTATGCAACTCTACCTTGGGCCGCATGTCTGGTATCCCCTAAGCACCTCTTCGGACTCCACTAATACTAATATCTGAATTTGCACAGAAGTACAGAAGTGTAGTATAAGTACAACCGACCCAATATACTCCGTATGTGTCACGACCCAGAATTTCCACCTTCGGAGCCGTGATGGCACCTAACATTTCACTTGTTAGGAAAGCCAACGTTAGAGGATCTTTAAGCCAATTTTTAATAAATTTAATTAAGTAAAACCAATTAATCCAAAGAGAAACTAAAACGGAATACAAATGACATAAAATCAAAAATATCTAAGTACAAACTGGATCTGGAGTCACAAGTTCACGAGCTTCTAGAATCTCTACAAAATAGGGTTTGAAATAAATATAACTGTCTCGAATGAAAAGAACAGTAAATAGGGGAAATGGAAGGGGACTTCAAGGTCTGCGGACGCCAACAGATCTACCTCGAGTCTCCGAATGCCAATCCAAGATGATACGCCTCACGGACGCCTGGGACCAGTACCAAAATCTGCACAAGAAGTGTAGAGTGTAGTATGAGTACAACCGACTCAATGTACTCCGTAAGTGTTGAGCTTAACCTCGACGAGGTAGTGACGAGGCTATGACAGGACACCCACATAAACAAACCTGTACATACGGAAATATATGTAAAACATAACAACAAATAAAAAATTAACAAGTACTATTGGGAGGGGACATGCGAAAGGGGTACAAGATACGATAACTATAACATGGAATGATAATAAGAAACAGTTAATAAACCTTCAACCAACAAAATGAACAAACAAAATGAATAAAACGGCATGACATCACCCTTCGTGCTTTTTACTCTCAACCTCACCATGAAACAGCAATAAGGGCACGTCATCACCCTTCGTGCTTTTACTCTCAATCTCACCATAACATGATAAATACGACACGACATCACCCTTTGTGCTTTTACTCTCAATTTCATCTTGAACAATAGATACATCACGACATCACCCTTCGTGCATTAACTCTCAAATATGGCACGACATAACCCTTCGTGCATTAACACTCAAATACGGCATGACATCACCCTTCGTGCATTAACACTCTCCCTTACCATGTAACAATGAACATATAACAACAGGGAGAAAGAATAAGCAAGATCAAGTCTTATGTCAACAATGGTTCTACTATACAAATATCTACTTCAGAAACAATGCTCAATTATCACAGATAGTCCATAAGTGCGGAAAGAACAATCAATTTAGTAATTAACTACTCTAAGCATGGATATTAAGATCAAAGAAAGAAATAAATTACAAGGAACAAGTCCCACCCGTATGCTTTAACCCAACAACAGTGCATAAGTACTCGTCACCTCACATATATGTTGTATCCAACATTTACACATGTAGCAAATAGGCAAACAAGTCCTAATCCCTGAGTCAAGGTTAACCACAATACTTACCTCGCTCCAAAAGTCGACTCAAAGCTCTACCGGAGCCTTTTCCCTAGAATCCGTCTCCAAACCACTCGTATCTAACCACAATTGACTCAATAATATTAAATATTGCTAAAGGAATCAATTACAATGCATAAATTTAGGATTTCCACACTTTTCCCCCAAAAGTCAAAAATCGACCTTGGGCCCGCTTGGTCAAAACCTAAGGTTCAGATCAAAATCTATTTTCCCATTCACCCCCGAGCTCGATTATGTAATTAGTTTCGGAATCCGACCTCAATTTGAGGTCTAAATCTCTAATTTGCAAAAAATCCTCAATATTTCCTAAATCCCTAGTTTTCTACCATGGAAGAACAAAGATTAGGGCTAGAAATTAATGTGTGATGTTAGAAATGGAAGAAAATGAGTTAAAGTGTACAAACGTAAGAATTGGTGTTCAGTTTTCCCTTCAAAATCGCCTCTAGGCCGAGCTCTAATGAAGAGTTTATGAAAAATGGAAGAAATCCCATTTTGGGACTGTTTTAAATCACTGGCGTCATGTGTTCATCGCGTTCACGTGAAACCTGATGCGTTCGCGAAGAGCATGGCCTAACTGGCTTATGCGATCGCGAGTAACTCCACGCGTTCCCGAAGTTCTAGCCCGCCTCACCTCCCCGTTCGCGAGATTGGGCTCGCGTCCGCGTAGAGTTACCTCAACTCCCCTGCCCAGCCTATCTAACGCTACGCGTTCGCGTAAAGCATGCCCCCCAATACTCCACGTTCGCGACTAAGGTTTCGCGTTCGCGTAGAACAAAATCTCCCCCAGCCCATTTTACCCTTCACGATCGCGTGAGTATATTCGCGACCGCGAAGAAGGAAACACCAGAAACCAACATAAGTGAAAAACCAACAAACTTTCTAAGTTCAAAAGGTCCGTAGGCTATCCGAAATTCACCCGAGCCCTCGGGTATCCAAACCAAATATGCACACAAGTCCAAAAACCTGATATGAACTCACTCGCGGGGATAAAAACACCAAAATAATGCTTAGAACTACGAACCAAAATAACGTTTAGAACTACGAATCGTCCACCAAATCAAATAAAAATTTCAAGAAAATTATAGAATTTTTATTTTAACAACCGGACGTCCGAATCACGTCAAACCAACTCAGTTTCTCCCCAAATTTGACAGACAAGTCATAAATATAATAATGGACCTATACCAAGTTCCAAAACCAAAATACGGACCCAGTATCAATAAAGTCAAACACTGGTAAATTCTTTAAAGTCATTAAGCCTTTAAACTTCAAAATTTTGACAAAAAGTGATAACTCGAGCTAGGGACCTCTGAATTCGATTTCGGGTATACGCCCAGATCCCAAATCACAATACGGACCCACCGGGACTGTCAAAACACGGATTTGGGTCCGTTTGCTCAAAATATTGATCGAAGTCAACTCAAATAAATTTTTAAGGCAAAATTTCATATTTTACTAATTTTTAACATAAAAGCCTTCCGGAAAAACACCCGGACTGTGCACGCAAATTGAGGAAGGCTTATGGAAGCTATTAGAGGCTTAGAAATACAGAATTAAGGTTTAAAACTCTAGATGACCTATCGGGTCATCACATTCTCCGCCTCTAAAACAACAGTTTGTCCTCGAACGGACATAGAAAAGTACCTGGACTGGTGAAAAAGTGTGGATATCTACTCCGCATGTCTGACTCGGACTCCCAAGTAGCTGCCTCGACCGGCTAACCTCTCCACTGCACTTGAACTGAAGGATAACTCTTAGACCTCAACTGTCGAACCTGCCGGGCTAGAATAGCCACCAGCTCCTCCTCATAAGTCAAATCCTTGTCTAATTGGATTGAGCTGAAGTCTAACACATGTGACGGATCTCCGTGATACTTCCGAAGCATAGACACATGGAACACTGGATAGACTGTTGATAAGCTAGGTAGCAATGCGAGCCTGTAAGCCACTTCACCCACTCTTTCCAGAATCTCAAAGGGTCCGATGTACCTAGGGCTCAACTTGCCCTTCTTTTCGAACCTCATCACACCCTTCATGCGTGAAACCCGAAGCAATACTCTCTCTCCGACCATGAATGCAACATCACAAACTCTACGGTCGGCATAACTCTTCTGCCTAAACTGACTGTGCGAAGTCGATCCTGAATAATCTTGACCTTATCCAAGGCATCCTGTACCACATATGTACCCAACAACCAAGCCTCTCCTGGCTCGAACCATCCAACTGGCGATCGGCACCGCCTCCCATATAATGCCTCATAGGGAGCCATCTGAATGCTCGACTAGTAGCTATTATTGTAGACAAACTCCGCAAGTGGCAAGAACTGATCCCAAGAACCCCCGAAATATATAACACAAGTATGGAGCATATCCTTGAATATCTTAATAGTGTGCTTGTACTGTCCGTCCGTCTGAGGATGAAATGTTATGCTCAGCTCAACTTGTATACCCAACTCACGTTGTACCGCTCTCCAGAAGTGCGAGGTGAACTGCATACCTCAATCCAAAATGATAGACATGGGCACACCGTGAAGACGGACGATCTCGCGGATATAAATCTCAGCCAACCGCTCTGATGAATAGGTAACCGCTATAGGAATGAAATGCGCTGACTTGGTCAGCCTGTCCATAATAACCCATACCGCATCGAACTTCCTCTGAGTCTGTGGAAGTCCAACAACAAAATCCATAGTGATACGCTCCCACTCCCATTCAGGAATCTCTAACTTCTGAAGCAACCCACTAGGTCTCTGATGCTCACACTTTACTTGCTGACAATTTAAGCATCGAGCTACATAAGAAACTATGTCCTTCTTCATTCTCCTCCACCAATAATGTTGCCGCAAATCTTGATACATTTTGGTAGCACCTGGATGAATAGAATACCAGGAAATGTGGGCCTCCTCAAGAATCAACTTACGAAGTCCATCTACATTAGGCACACAAATACGACCCTGCATCCTCAAAACTCCATCATCTCTAACCGTAACCTGCTTGGCACCATCGTGCCGCACTGTGTCCCCAAGGACAAGCAAATGAGGGTCATCATACTGCCACTCCCTGATGCGCTCAAACAAAGAAGACCGAGTGACTGTACAAACTAGAACATGCCTGGACTCTGAAACATCCAACCTCACGAACTGATTGGCCAAAGCCTAAACATCTGATGTAAGCCGTCTCTTACCGACTGGAATGTACGCAAGGCTGCCCATACTCGCTGGCTTTCTACTCAAGGCGTCGGCCACCACATTGGCCTTCCCGTGGTGATACAAGATGGTGATATCATAGTCTTTCAATAGCTCCAACCACCTCCTCTGCCTCAAATTGAGATCCTTTTGTTTGAACAAATACTGAAGACTCCGATGATCCGTGAAAACCTCGCACGACATGTCGTAAAGGTAATGCCTCCAGATCTTCAGCATATGAACAATGGCTGCCAGCTCTAGATCGTGAACATGGTAATTCTTCTCATGGACCTTCAACTGCCGCGACGCATATGCGATCACCCTGCCATCCTGTATCAATACTACTCCGATCCCAACACGAGATGCATCACAATATATATTATAAGATCCTAGACCTATGGGCAACACCAACACCGGCGCTATAGTCAAAGCAATCTTGAGCTTCTAGAAACTCACCTCACACTCGTCTGACCATCTGAACGGGGTAACCTTCTGGGTCAATCTCGCCAATGGGGCTGCTATAGACAAAAACCCCTCCACAAACCGATGGTAATAACCCGCCAAACCTAAGAAACTCCAGATCTCCGTAGTTGAAGTGGGTCTAGGCCAGTACTGAACTGCCTCAATCTTCTTAGAATCCCCCTGAATGCCCTATGCCGATACTACGTGCCCCAAGAAAGCGACCGAGCCCAACCAAAACTCGCACTTTGAAAACTTTGCATATAATTGGCTATCTCTCAAAGTCTGATGTACAATCCGAAGATGCTGCTCGTGCTCCCCTCGACTGCGGGAGTAGATCAAGATATCATCAATAAACATAATCACGAAAGAATCCAGATAGGGCTTGAACACTCGGTTCATCAAATCCATAAATGCTGCTGGGGCATTTGTCAGCCCAAATGACATCACTAGAAAATTATAATGCTGATATCGAGTCCGAAAAGCTATCTTAGGGACATCAAATGCCCTAATCCTCAACTGATGGTAGCCAGACCTCAAATCAATCTTCGAAAACACCTTGGCACTTCGAAGTTAATCAAATAAGTCATCAATCCTCGGCAATGGATACTTGTTCTTGATGGTGACCTTGTTCAACTTACGATAATCTATGCACATCCTCATCGACCCATCCTTCTTCTTCTTCACGAACAACATAGGCACACCCCAAGGCGAGACACTAGGTCTAATGAAGCCCTTATCAAGCAAATCTTGCAACTTCTCCTTCAATACTTTTAACTCTGGGGGGGCCATACGGTATGGAGGAATAGAAATGGGATGAGTGCCCGAAGCCAAATCAATACAGAAGTCAATATATCTGTCAAGTGGTATCCCCGGCAGATCTGTAGGAAACACCTCTGGAAACTGAACAACTGGTACTAAATCCATGGAAGGAACCTCCGCACTAGAATTGCGGACATAAGCCAAATAAGCTAGACACCCCTTCTCGACCAAATACCGAGCCTTCACATAAGAGATAACCCTGCTGGTAGAATGGACAAGAGTCCCCCTCCACTCTAATCGAGGCAACCCCGGCAAGGCTAAGGTCACCGTCTTAGCGTGACAATCCAATATAGCATGATAAGGTAACAACCAATCCATACCCCAGATGACATCAAAATATACAATATCGAGAAGTAGGAGATCTACCCTAGTCTCAAGACTCCCAATGGTAACCACACACGAACGATAGACATAATCTACAACAATAGAATCTCCCACAGGTGTGGACGCATACACAGGAGCACTAAAGAATCACGAGGCACAACCAGATATGAAGCAAAGTAGGATGACACGTAGGAATAAGTAGAGCTCGGATCAAATAGAAATAAAGCATCACTATGGCAAACTGAAACAATATATGTGATAACAGCGTCAGATGACTCAGCTTCAGGCCTAGCTGGGAAAGCATAACATCGGGCTAGGCCCCACCACTCTGAACCACGTCACTAGGATGACCTCTAACTAGCTGGCCTCCACCTCTGACGGCCTAACCACTGCCTCTAATAGCCTGACCTCCACCTCTGGCTGCCTGACCCCTGCCTCTAGCTGGCTGAGCAGGCGGTGAAGCAACCGGTGCCGGAACCATGGCACGAGGACCCTGTTGTTGTGAGCTGCCCGGTGCATGAGGGAAAAATTTAGAAATGTGCCTTGGGTCACCACTAGTGTACAGGACCTCGGCTGCTATGACTGCTGACCCTAAAACTGACCCTGCCAACCTGAGTAACCACCCTGAAAACTCTAGAGCAGAGGTGCACTAATAGGAGCTTGTGGTGCACTGTAGGCTAGATGATCGGGATGAGACATATGAGGGCCGCGACCACTCGAAGCACTGTGAGATGCCTGGAGCACTGAATGATACGGTCTGGGAGGATGACCTCTACCAAAAGTACCCCTGCCTCTAGACGAGGCACCACTGAACCCACCAGAATGACAAGGCCTTTTATCAGACCCCTCCCCTCTCTCCTGAGCAAGAACCACCTCGATCCGCCTGGAGACATTGGCAGCCATCTGAAAAGATATATCACCCCCAGTCTCCTTGGCCATCTGTAGCTTGATAGGGTGAGCAAGTCAATCAATAAACCTCCTCACCCTCTCTCCCTCAGTAGGAAGCAGAAGGAGAGAATGACGGGCTAGATCCACAAAATGAGTCTCGTACTGAGTAACAGTCATACTACCCTAATAGAGACGCTCGAACTTTCTGCGGTAATCCTCTCTCAAAGTGATAGGGAGAAACTTCTCTAGAAATAACTGTGAGAACTTCTCCCAAGTAAGTATATGCGACCCAGCTGGTGTGGTCAACATGTAATCTCTCCATCACCTCTTGGCGGAACCCGTCATCTGAAATACAGCAAAATCGACCTATTGATCTCAACTATACCCATGTTCCACAACACCTCATAGCAGCGGTCAAGATAATCCTGTGGGTCCTCAGAAGTTGTACCACTGAAGTGAACTGGGAAGAGCTTTGTGAATTTGTCCAATCTCAATAAGCCCTCAGAAAACATGGCGAACCTATCACCGGCCTGTACCGCAACAACTGGCTGAACTACCCCAACTGGCGGGGCTGCTGGAGACTAATACTGGGGAGCTATTTGCTCCGGAGTGTGAGTAGTGGGAGTCTGTGCTCCTCCCTCAGCCTGAGAGACGGCTGGTGCCACTGGAAATGCACCGGCCTGGGCCACACTCTCCATAAGGCCCACCAAACAGACTAGAGCGTCCTGAAGCACTGGGGTGGCGATGAACCCCTCCGGGACCTGAACTGGTCCAACAGGTACAGTCTGAGCTGGAACTTCTTCATCAAAATCTACCTGAGGCTCCACTGCTAGTGCTACTGCTCGAGCTCTAGGCTGAGCTCTACCTCTGCCTCGGCCTCTGGCGCGACCTCGTCCTCGTACTCTGCCGCTAGTAGGAGCTGCCACTGGGGGCTCCGACTGTTGTCCAACTGAAGATGTTTCACGTGTTCTCCCCATCCGCGGGAGGACAAGAATAGAAGAGTTTAATAAAACCGCACGACAGAGAAGAATAGAAGTGAAATTTGTTCCTAAACTTCATAGCCTCCGGAAGCTAAGTACAGAAGTCTCCGTACCGATCCTTCATACTCTACTAAGCTTGCTCGTGACTCATGAGACCTAAGTAACCTAGTGCTCTAATACCAACTTGTCACGATCCAGAATTTTCACCTTCGGGGCCATGATGGCGTCTAACATTTCACTTGCTAGGCAAGCCAACGTTAGAGGATCTTTAAGCCAATTTTTAATCAATTCAATTAAGTAAAACCAATTAAGCCGAAGAGAAACTAAAACAGAACACAAAAGACATAAAACCAATAATATCTAAGTACAACCCGGATCTGGAGTCACAAGTTCACGAGCTTCTAGAATCTCTACAAAATAGGGTTTGAAATAAATGGAAGGGGAAATGGAAGGGGACTTTAAGGTTTGCGGACACCAGCAGATCTACCTCGAGTCTCCGAATGCCAATATGAGATGATAGGCTTCACGAGCAGCTGGGACCAGTACCAAAATCTGCACAAGAAGTGTAGAGTGTAGTATGAGTACAACCGACCCAATATACTCCGTAAGTGTCGAGCCTAACCTCGGCGAAGTAGTGACGAGGCTATGACAGGACACCCACGTAAATAAATCTATGCAGATGAAAATATATGTACAACATAACAACAAATAAAGAATTAACATGTACTATTGGGAGGGGACATGCGAAATGGGTACAAGATACGATAACTACAACATGGAATGATAAGAAGAAACAGTTAATAAACCTTCAACCAACAAAATGAACAAACATAATGAATAAAACTGTACGGCATCACCCTTTCGTACTTTTTACTCTCAGCCTCACCATGAAATAGTAATAAGGGCACGTCACCATAACATGATAAATACGGCACGACATCACCCTTCATGCTTTTACTCTCAATTTCAACATGAACAATAGATACGACACAACATCACCCTTCGTTCATTAAATCTCAAATAGTGCATTAACACTCAAATACGGCACGACATCACCCTTCGTGCATTAACACTCTCCTTATCATGTAACAATGAACATATAACAACAGGAAGATAGAATAAGCAAGATCAAGTCTTATGTCAACAATGGTTCCACTATACAAATCTCTACTTCAGAAACAATGCTCAATTACCATAGATAGTCTATAAGTGCGGAAAGAACAATCAATTTAGTAATTAACTAGTCTAAGCATGGATATTAAGATCAAAGAAAGAAATACATTACAAGGAACAAGTCCCACCCGCATGCTTTAACCCAACAACAGCGCATAAGTACTCGTCACCTCACATATGCGTTGTATCCAACATTTTCACAAGTAGCAAATAGGAAAACAAGTCTTAATCCATCGAGTCAAGGTTAATCACGACACTTACCTTGCTCCACAAGTCGACTCAAAGCTCTACCGGAGCCTTTCCCCTAGAATCCGTCTCCAAACCACTCGTATCTAACCACAATTGACTCAATAATATTAAATATTGCTAAAGGAATCAATTACAATGCATAAATTTAGGATTTCCACACTTTTCCCCCAAAAGTCAAAAATCGACCTTGGGCCCGCTTGGTCAAAACCTGAGGTTCGGACCAAAATCCATTTTTCCATTCACCCCTGAGCCCGATTATGTAATTAGTTTCAGAATTCGAGCTCAATTTGAGGTCTAAATCCCTAATTTGTAAAAATCCTCAATATTTCCTAAATTGCTAGTTTTCTACCATGGAGAAACAAAGACTAGGGCTAGAAATTAATGGGTGATGTTAGAAATGGAAGAAAATGAGTTAAGGTGTACAAACCTATGAATTGGTGTTGAGTTTTCCCTTCAAAATCGCCTCTAGGCCGAGCTCTAATGAAGAGTTTATGAAAAATGGAAGAAATCCCGTTTTGGGATTGTTTTAAATCATTGACGTCAGGTGTTCATCGCATTCGCGTGAAACCTGACGCGTTCGCGAAGAGCATGGACTAACTGGCTTATGCGATTACGAGTAAATCCACGGGTTCGTGAAGGTCCAGCCCACCTCACCTCCGCATTCGCGAGACTGGGCTCGCGTTCGCGTAGAGTTACCTCAACTCTCCTGCCCAGCCTATCTAACGCTACGCGTTCATGTGTGACTGGTCGCATTCGCGTAGAGCAGGCCCCCCAATGCTCCGTGTTCATGATGAAGGTTTCGCATTCGCGTAGAACAAAATCTTCCCCAGCCCATTTTACCCTTCGCGATCGCGGGAGTATATTCACGACCGCGAAGAAGGAAACTCTAGAAACCAGCAGAAGTGAAAAACCATCAAACTTTCTAAGTTCAAAAGTTCCGTAGGATATCTGAAACTCACCCGATCCTCGGGGATCCAAACCAAATATGCACACAAGTCCAAAAACCTGATACGAACTCGCTCGCGCGATCAAAACACCAAAATAACGCCTAGAACTACGAATTGGACACCAAATCAACTGAACTTTTCAAGAAAACTTTAGAATTTCTATTTTAATAATCGGACGCCTGAATCACGTCAAACCAACTCCGTTTCTCACCAAATTTGATAGACAAGTGATAAATATAGTAATGGACCTATACCGCATTCCATAACTAAAATACAGACCCGATATCAACAAAGTAAAATACTGGTAAATTCTTTAAAGCCATTAAGCCTTTAAACTTCAACATTTCGACAAAAAGCGATAACTCGAGCTAGGGACCTCCGAATTTGATTCCGGGCATACGCCCAGATCCCAAATCACGATACGAACCCACCGGGACCGACAAAACACAGATTCAGGTGTGTTTGCTCAAAATATTGACCGAAGTTAACTCAAATTGATTTTTAAGGCAAAATTTCATATATTATCAATTTTAACATAAAAGCCTTCTGAAAAAATACCCGGACTGCGCACGCAAATCGAGGAAGGCTTAAGAAAGCTATTGGAGGCTTCAAAATACAGAATTAAGGTTTAAAATTCTAGATGACCTATCGGGTCATCACAGTATGTATCGAGCCTAACCCCCCAGGAGGTAGTGATAAAACTAAGACAAGGCACCTACATGTAAACATGTGTAGTTAAGTGACCAAAAATAATGAAATAACAAGTAAAATAGCAAGTAAGATAATAGGACGACAACATGTGAGAGAATTAACAAGTACATAAATAAATAGATATATAATGAGAAAATAAAGGAATGTACAACTAGAGCAAACCACAACTTATGCTCACACAACCAACTCCAAACAACCATTCAAAATAACCGGGAAATAACATAGCCAAGTCCTCCTCTCATATAATAAGAACACAAAACATAAGGTAACATAACAATAGCACGAAAATACCCGTTGTACATATTCACTCCTACTCAATAGCACAGAAGCACCCACCACGCAATATCTCTCATCTCACAGCACAAAAATACCCGTCATGAAATATCTCATAACCTCACAGCACGGAAACACCCGTCGTCCAATATCTCTCAGCCTCACAGCAGAAAAACACCGGTCGTACAATACCTCTCAACCTCACCACAATATGTAAAATCATTACCTAATAAGATGAGGAACAACAATAACATCGATAAGAATGTTTACGTAGTACGTATCATAGGAAAATAACCTCCAAGTTTGCGATATTAGCCAAACTAACATTTCAGGAATTTCTAACATAGTTTCCATCATAAAAAACAAAGAGGATTTCATGATCAATTAAAACCAAGTAACACATGATGCATAAAAATGACATGGCATAGATAATGCTAATCTTCCTACATGCTCAACCTATGGCAACAAACATACACTCGTCACCTTGCACATGCGCCGCCCCAACATATAAAACATTTAGCATAATTACATCCTAATTCTCTCAAATCAAGGTTAACTACGACACTTATCTCTTTTCGGCATAATTCAACTCTCTAAAATAGCCTTTCCTTTAGAAACCACCTTCGATCAGCTCAAATCTAGCCAAAAACAACTAATTATCACCAAACAATGCTATAGGAGATAATTCCTAGCAATAAAGTCCCAATCTTTACCCAATTCTTAAAAAGACAACAAACGTTAACCTTGGGCCCACACGGTCAAAATCCGAATCAAGAAGTAGATCCCGACTACCCATAACTTTACGAGTCCAAATATGTAATTAGATTCCAAAAACGAGTCCAAATCGACTCTCAAATCTCATATTTTAATTTTTCAAAATATAGTCAAAACCTCCCCAAAACTTTTCTTTCAAATTTCATGATTTAGGTGTAAATATACATGGAAAATCAAATTTAATATCATAATCAAGTAAAAATCACTTACTCTCTTGCCTTTTTGTGAAAATTCTCTTCAACAATTACCCCTCTCCAAGTCTAGGGTTCAAATTATGAAAAAAAATGGATCTAAATTCCGAATATCTTCTAAATAATAAGCTCCGGAAATCGCAATTGCGACAAAGGTTTTGCAATTGCGAGCCTCACAAATGCGAACTGGATCCCACCACTTCTAATATCGCAATTGCGACCAGGAAGCTCGAAAATGTGACTAACTGTCATAAATGCAGACTTCCCTTTGAAATTGGGGATGTCGCATTTGCGACACCATGTGAAGCTGGCCTTCACTGCATAACATTACGAATGCGATCCTCACTCTACAAAATGCGATGATCACAAATGCGAGCAGACCCTCGCAATTGCAAGGTCTGCAGCATCAACACAATTTGAACTTCTCCAAACTAATCCATAACCAATCCAAAGCTCACTCGAGATCCAAACCAAACATCCATACAAGTATATAAACCCCATATGAACTTTCTCGCAAGCTAAAAATATCAAAATAATATTCGTAACCATAAATCAAACACCAAAACGCATCATGAAATCCTTAAAATTCAAGAACATCAATATTCATAACCAAGTGTCCGATTCCTACCAAACCAACTCGGAATGAGACAAACATTTGCACAAAAGTTTCAAATGAAAAAAAAAGGCCTATTCCAAGTCCGGAAACATTAATCTGAACCTGATAGCCTCAAAGTTAACCCGTGGTCAAACTTATGTAATTTTTAAGCCTTCAAATTGCCAACTTCCAGCAAAAAGAGCCATATCATCCTAGGAACCTCCAAATATAAATCCGGGAATATGCTTGAGTCCAAAATTACCATACAAACCTATTGGAACCATCAAAATACGAATCCGAGGTCGTTAACACAAAAGTTAAACCTTAGTCAACTCTTGTAACTTCTTTCAACCATGGAACTAAGTGTTTCAGTTCATTCCAATACTTTTTCGAAACTAAACCAACTACCTCCGCAAGTAAAAAAATGAAAATCAAGTACACAGGAAATATCAAATAGGGAAACGAGGCTCAAATACACCAAACGACTAACCGGTTGTTATATTCTCCCTCTCTTAAACAAACATTCGTCCTTGAACGAGTTTAGAGATGTTACACCCTGTACTTTCGTGTTAGAATGTGTATTAAGTGAATAAATATGAGTCAGAGAGTTTAAATACATTTACAAAGATAATGATGGGTTAAAAGAAGTGTTAAGGAAATATCATGAGGGTTGGAGGGTAAACGAATCAAAGATGTTATAACGCGTACTTTGGGGTAAAACTAGGAGTATTTAATATTCTATGGACGTCGTGTTTTAAGGTATTTGAATCATATAATATTTGTATGTTTAGTTTTGAAGTTAAGCAAGTTGTAAAACAAAAGTCGGCAAACGTTATTGTAAGTTACGTTCATATTTTTATTGAAATTTGGGTTTAATGTGGCTAAGCTTTCCTCCCAATATACTTGGAATTATGGAGTGGTCCACCCACAAAATTGAATATATACCAGTGTAGTTTATAACGTATTAAATCGTTATTCGATACGATATCAGAGTAGAGAGATATTCGTATTTTCGCGAGACTATGCAAGTAGCACCTTTTCGGGACCCACTTGGGCGATGGCCGACCTAAGGGTCTTTTAATTACGTTTTGGGGCTGATATTTGGTAATTGTTCGACCATACTTCACCCCCACACTTTCTCAAGGTTCCCTAATAGTTCCACAATGGTTTGAAGGTGAATCCGAGTGGTTACATCTAATTTTGGCAATCAAAAGTTAGTTCTAGTGAAGAACAACACCTCTTTGAGGTTGTGTTTTCATTGAGGATTGTTGTAAGCTATGTTTGGCTGAAATTTCAAGTGTTTGCTACTGGTTTAGGTACGTATAATACTCTACTACCTATGTTTGAAGTTGTTTGCATGTTGGTTGCATTATTTGAAAAAGATACTACATGAGGATACTTGAAATAATTTGAGATGTTATTGTTCATAATGGAATGTTTTGGAAGGGTTGTTGCCATTAACTTTAAATGGTTGGAAACTGATGGTAGGCTATAATTGCATATTTTAGTTGCTTATCGCACTCTAATTTACTGTACTTTAATTGAGTTTGAGCATTAATCACTAGTGTTATGCACTAATTGTGCGTTGTACGCCTTATAAAAGTGATCCCG
Source organism: Nicotiana tomentosiformis (assembly GCF_000390325.3). NCBI lineage: Eukaryota > Viridiplantae > Streptophyta > Magnoliopsida > Solanales > Solanaceae > Nicotiana > Nicotiana tomentosiformis. Next base: position 88,360,955 of record NC_090818.1, read on the forward strand.
AGCTATATAGATGTTATGGGAAGGATGCACGCCATTTTAGAGCTTTGAAGTCTGAGTAAAATCCCAAGGATTAAGTTGGGATCGAGTTCGGGGATCAACGGACACTAGTGCATTCAAAGAGAGAATCGAAGAATCGAGCCGGGTGTCACCCAGGTGTGCGAGCTCGCACTGGGTGCACATGTGAGACAGTGGACCATGCAAAATACGCGAGCAGGTCCCCAGGTGCGCGGCCGCGCACGTCCTATCCGGGAAAAGTCCTATTTTGCATAGGAGAAGGTGTGTTCATTTTGGCCCGAACCTACTTTTACATATATATATATATATATATATATATATATATATATATATATATATATGGGAAAACAGTATTTTGAGGACTTTTGACATATTTTAGACCTAAGGAGGCTAAGGAGAAGGGGGATAAGCAAGAGCACAAGGATTTCATGATTCAATCCTCACTCAAGACTATGGTTTGGATTGTTTATGTTTCACTTTAACTTTAACTTATTTGTGATGAATTACTCCATCTCTATGGAGTAATTCTTCTTTAGGGATTGATGGATTTGGTGCTTTGAGAATTGTTTGTGGATATTAACTCTAGTTTTTATGTATTGAATCGTTTTGGGTATTTTAATTGTTGCATCTATTTTCACATGTTCATGTAATCAAAAGAGGCATAACTTGTGATGTGTTTGCATTATCTTGTTTGTTAAATTCGTTGATTCTTCTTAGTAATCGAAAGAGGCTAATTGAATTATTGTTCAGACCTAGTTAGGAGGATAATCAAGAGAGGTTCTCCTAAAGACTAATCCACTACGAATTCTTGCATATCTTCACCGATCATAAATTGGTTCATATTGTGAGGTTGAGACTCAGTTGAAAGAGGAGTTTCTACTGAACATTTGAACTAATAATTGAGTAAATTCGAGAGACTCACTTGAACCTTAGAAGTGAATTAACTAGAGTTAAATCCCAGAAAAGTATCTTGCACCTTTCCAATCAACCCCTATTTTCTCCCATTGATATCTTCTTTGCTTACTCTTGTTGCAATTGTCATTAGCCAATAGTTTTGACTCTTAGTAAATATTAGTTTTAAATCACATAAATCTCAATTATTGATCATCTTGGATAGCAACCAAGCTTTAAACTACGAAAATACTGTTTAACTCAAATCATTGTGGATACGATATTTTATTATACTATATTCGACTAGCGAGCATATTTAAGTGAAACTGTGTTTGAAGCTTGGGAGAGGTTTAAGGATATAGTGCGAAAGTGGAAACATAGCGTGATTGAACTTTAGATGCAACTCCAAGATTTTTGGGATGGATTGACACCAGCCTCACGAAGAACGTTGAATAATGCAGCTGGAGGCCCATTGATGAAAACGATTCCAGAGGAGATAGTCATAATTCTGAATGAGTTATATGACGATGAAAATCAGTGGCCCTCTGAAATTGCTGAAAGAAGAAGATCATCTGGTGTTCACCAGGTTGATGCTAACACATTTGAGTAGGTACAACTTGATGCCATGGCGAAAGAGATAAGGAAGCTGACCTTAGCTTCAATATAGAATGAGAATCACGCAGCTTGTGATATATGTGGAAGAGGCCACCCTACTCATGAGTGTCAAGCCTCAATTGAAGAAGTTAATGCTGTTGGGAATTATAACTTCAATGCAATGAGAAAGAAGCACCCCAGTTTTTGATGGAGTTCACTTCGGGGTACAGCAAATGCATGGCAACAAAATAATCCCATATTTTAAGGAGCTCCTGGTTTTGTGAATTAGTCAAGGCTGCAGTTCCAGCCTCAACATTCCGCTCAGCCTGGGACTAGAAGATCTAATGAAGTCCTTCATTGTCAAGACAGATGAGAGATTAGATGCTCATGGTTTAGCTATCAAAGAACTTGGCTCTGGTTTGCGAAATTTGGAGAAGCAAGTGGGACAAATTGCAAGTGTACTGTCAGAGAGAATTCTAGGTACTCTACCAGCTGACACTGAAAGAAACCCCAAAGAAACGGTAAATGTTGTGACCTTGAGAAGCGGGAAAATAGTGAAATATCCCATTCCGGCACAAAAAAAGAATGTACCTGAAAAAGAAAATGGGGAGCAGCTGAAAAGTGAATTTGATAAGAAGAAGAAAGGCAAGAAGGGAGCTGAGAAAAAGAAGAAGGAGGAAACTTCAAGAAGGGAGAAATCTAATGATAGTGAGCATATGTCTGCTCTACCTTTTCCCCAAAAGCTATATAGAGAAAAGCTGGACAAGCAGTTTGAGAGATTTCTAGATATGCTGATACAAGTTATTGTAAATTTTCCATTCACAGAATTCTCTCACAAATGCCAGCTTATGTCAAATTCTTGAAGGAGATCCTTGCAAAGAAAAGGAAGATTGAGGAGACATCATTAGTCAAGCTCACAGAGCATTGCAGCACAATCTTGCAAAACAAACTCCCACAAAAGTGTGAAGATCCAGGGAGTTTCACTATACCTTGCTCGTTAGGCACTCTTGATTTTGACAAATCTTTATGTGATTCTGGTGCGTCAATTAATTTAATGCCTTTGTCTATTTACAGAAAATTGGAGAATGAGCTTGGGGAGATAAGTTCTGTGCCAATATCTTTGCAGTGGGCAGACAAAACAACTATCATACCCGAAGGGATAGTGGAAGATATATTAGTTCGGGTAGATAAGTTCGTCTTTCCTGTAGATTTGATTATGGTGAAGACGGAGGAGAACAAAGAGGTCCCCCTTATCTTAGGAAGACCATTCTTAGCGACGGGCAGGGCAATATTAGACATACATGATAGAAAGATCATGCTTAGAGTAGGTAAGGAGACGATGACTTTCAAGATGAATGTGGAGATGGGGGTGAAAAAGGAGAAGCCAGCTGCAAGTGTAGAGTGAAGAGTGAAAAGCTCGAAAGAGAAGGTCCCAGTGATTGAGAAAGACAAGTGTGGGGTGTACCCCAAGAAGGCTGAGAAGAAGCTGTCCGTGTGGATGTGTGCACTAGTTCGGGCACGAAGAATGGAGCTCGACTTTGACTCAGACCCCGACTAGATATTCAGGGAAGTTCCTCTACCTTATGCCTTTTAATTGTATGTCATGGGGACATGCCACAACTTAAAGTGTGGGATATATTTGTATGTATGTTGTATGTATATTAATTTGGTTAGTTTTAGTTTGTTTTTGCTTTTTAATAGTTAGAAGAAAAAATAAATTGGAAAACCATAAAACTTTTACAATTTTTGATTTTTCGTGACGATGAATATCATTCGACGGGTTTCTTGAGGGATTAAAGTCGAAAGAAAAAGACAAAAAGATTTTCTCTTGTTAGGTAGTGTATTAAATTCTCCTTAGTTTTTCTTTGTGCCGCAGCTCTTTTCCAAGGGTTTTGATTGAACCGGGTATAGTTAGTTTTATTGTTTTTGTTAGGAATAGGAAGCCTTGTGTTGAGAGTTGAATTGAAGGCAATATCTCTTAAATTTATTATACCTTGAGAATAGTGAATGCTTTAGTTGGGACACTTAGGCTCAGTTTTTGATGCTTGTAGAAGTACCTTAAAGTGTATGATCTTAACTTTGCTTAACTGCTTTGACTAGAGTGTCTTGATAGTCTAATCCAGAGTGAGTTATGTGCCTTGTATGTGTGAGGTTTGTGTTATTCTGTGCATTGCATTTGATGTTTAGAACTTGCCTCGTGTGTTTGCAAAGCGAAATAATAGTTTTATTCAGTCTTGGAAAGGATATAGGCATTTCTTTGTTGAGCCAATGATATGCGTTTACCCACCATATTGTTATGTATCGTAGTTAACCCCGTTGAGCCTGTAATCATGTTTCTTTGGTAACCACATTAAAAGCCTTACCCATTTGTTTAAATTGACCATTTATTTGAACCTTTTACCTATCGTGAGCACTTGAAATTGTATGAACTATGTAAAAGTAAAAGTGTGGGGTGGTTGGTTTGGCTTTTGAGTGGAACTATTGAAATAAGGAATAAGGTGCACTGTTTTGAAAATAAAAAGTAAGTTCCACTTAAATTGAAAAAGAAGAAATATAGTTGTATTGTTGTGAAGATTATTCATTAATAAGTGGTAACTCTTGATGTATTTGTGCTTAAAGAAGTTGAGAGTTAATGTATATTGATGTGAAGGTGAGATTATGGTTTGACATAAGTGTGGGATTTTGAATGAAATATATTTATTAAAGTGCTTAGTGGAGTCACTCTTATATCTAAATATATCCTACCCGTCTCGCAACTTACATTACAACCAATTAAAGTCCTACTTGACTGAATGAACTCAATTAGTGGAGTAGTACACTACGGGCAAGCTTATGGTTCATCGTTTGTGGAATATGAATGTTATTTCTAAGAGTGAGCGAATTCTTTCTATCTTGAGTTCCTAATTATTCTTAATTTCTATGGTGTGTGGAACTACTCTCTATTGTTGTGTGAGGGCACTTGATTCATGAAGGAAAGGTAATATCGTTGACTTCTAGGTTAGAGTAAGTGATTGAGTTGTAAATACTGCGTGGTGCTTTTGAGTCAAATCTTAAGGCTAGGATGTTACACTATTGTGCTTAGTCTATTTTAAATATTCTTGGTATGATGGGTTACGAGAATTGTTTAAAAAGGTCATGTCTTTATAAATCGTAGTTTGATTGCTCAAAGGACGAGCAATGATATAAGTGTGGGGTGTTGATGGTAGGCTATAATTGCGTGTTTTAGTTGCTTATCGCACTCTAATTTACTGTACTTTAATTGAGTTTGAGCGTTAATCACTAGTGTTATGCACTAATTGTGTATTGTATGCCTTATTGGAGTGATCCCGAGCTATGTAGATGTTATGTGATGGATTCACGTCATTTTATAGCTTTGAAGTTTGAGTAAAAGTCCAAGGATTAAGTTGGGATCGAGTTTGGGGATCAACGGACACTATTGTATTCAAAGAGAGAAACGAAGAATCAAGCTGAGTGTCACCCAGGTGCGCGATCGCGTACTGGGCGGGCATGTGAGACAGTGTACCACGCAAAATGCGCGAGCAGGTCCCCAAGTGCGCGGCCGCGCACGTCCTGTCCGGGTAAAGTCCTATTTCGCGTAGGAGAAAGTGTGTTCGTTTGGGCCTGAACCTACTTGGTATATATATATATATATATATATATATGGAAAAATGGTAGTTTGAGTACTTTTGACATACTTTAGACCTAAGGAGGCTAAGAAGAATGCGATAAGCAAGAGCACAAGGATTTCATGATTCCATCCTCACTCAAGACTAGGGTTTGGATTGTTTATGTTTTCCTTTAACTTTAACTTATTTGTGATGAATTACTCCATCTCTATGGAGTAATTCTTCTTTAGGGATTGATGGATTTGGTGCTTTGAGAATTACTTGTGGATATTAACTCTAGTTTTTATGTATTGAATCGTTTTGGGTGTTTTAATTGTGGCATCTATTTTCACATGTTCATGTAATCGAAAGAGTCATAACTTGTGATGTGTTTGCATTATCTTGTTGGTTAAATTCATTGATTCTTCTTAATAATCGAAAGAGGCTAGTTGAATTATTGTTTAGACCTAGTTAGGAGGATAATCAAGAGAGGTTCTCCTAAAGACTAATCCATTACGAATTTTTGCATATCTTTACCAAGCATAAATTGGTTCATATTGTGAGGTTGAGACTCAATCGAAAGAGGAGTTTTTACTGAACGTTTGAACTAATAGTTGAGTGAATTCGAGAGACTCACTTGAACCTTAGAAGTGAATTAACTAGAGTTAAATCCCAGGCAAGTATCTTGCACCATCCAATCAACCCCTATTTTCTTCCATTGATATCTTCTTTGCTTACTCTTGTTGCAATTGTCATTAGCCAATAGTTTAGTTACTCTTAGTAAATTTTAGTTTTAAATCACATAAATCTCAATTGTTGATCATCTTAGATAGCAACCAAGCTATAAACTACGAAAATACTGTTTAACTCTAATCCCCGTGGATACAATATTTTATTATACTATATTTGACTAGCGAGCATATTTAAGTGTCTGTGTGTTGTACTCGTCAGAAATCTTGGAAAATTAATTGTTTATGATGTTGTTATTATGAATATATTTTCTACATGTCGAACTTGCTTTTGGTATTGTGAATATGAAGAGAAAGGACAATATAATAATCAAAAGTTGTAGTAGTAGTTGTTGTTGGATTATTGGGCTATCTAAGGGTGAATTAGGAGATGAATATGAGGTTAGAAGTCCTCCAATTGTACTTAATATCATTTTGGAGATGTTAATTTAATGAATGAATGACTTTGGGATTAAAGGGTTCAAAAGGGATTCAATCCGAGCTTGCCGCTCATCGTGTTAATTAGTAGTTTCGTTAGTGATGTATTGTGACCTTGTTATTGTGGAGATTGAAGTATATCTTGAGCTTCTTTGGGTTTTACTTTGGGTGAAAGGAAACAAAGGTATTTTAAGGATTACGCTTTCTGTCATGGCATGATCTATATGAACGAAACGCAAATAAAATGCTATGCCGTAACGACTCCACTCTTAGTAGCTTGAAGCCTCCATATTGATTCATGATCAAATAGTATTGTCTCCAAAAAGTCTATTCTTATGATTTGTAAGTTCTATAGAGTCATGTAATAATAACAATTCCAATATCATAATGTTGTTCGGAGTTGTAACAACCTTACGTCGCTATGACAAATACAAAATGTACTTTTATCATACTTATGAATTTATGCATATATAATACTATGATGATAATTACACACAGAGGCTGATGGTGTTATACACACACTATATATATGTATGATGGCGTTATATATGCACCACTGATTAGTTGGCTAGGATGATGATGCCTACATATCCCTGATGGCGTTATATACGCATATACATATGTATGAACGGTGTTATATATGCATATATACAGTACTTATGCATATCATGGCCCTTAGAGGCATTCCAGATATACAGGTTGATACCTTTTATCTCATGTTATTCTTATATCTCCTTTATGTTATTTCCATGCCTTTTATACTCATTACTTTATTTGTACTGACAGCCTTTTTGCCTAGGGATATTGTGTTTCATGCCCGCAGGTTTGGATATGTAGGGTGAAAATCGACATCAGTAAGTTGCTTATTTAGCCAATATTGTAGCACTCCACTTGTCTCGGAGTTGCTATCGGATCCTGGTATGATATTTTTGATGTACAAATGGGTATGGCGAGGGCCCTGTCCCAACCTTATAATGTCGTGTACTCTAGTAGAGGCTTGTAGACAGTGATGATATAGTCAGATGTTATATGGCCTCGTCGACCTGTAATATGTTGTACAAAAGTTCATGACGGCCTTATCGGCTCGTACTATTATGTCCATCATGTTTTTATATGTATGTCCCTATGGATTTGTCCTTTTCAGTCTATTTCTCTCATGAGTTAGCAGGTTGTCATATGATGGCCCTCGTGGTCCACCCTTATTTATGTTTATGTTATGAAATAATGTCATAATGGTGCTTGGCAAGTAAGGCCTGGGTGCCCGTCACAACCCTCCATTTTGGGTTGTGACAAACTTGGTATCGGAGCATGTCTGCCCTAGGGAGTCTACAAGTCATGTCTAGTAGAGTCTTATTTATGGGTGTGTTGTGTACCACACTTATAAGCATGCGTCTATGGGGCATTTATGACTATCACTCTTTCTTCTGACTCTAGATCGTGCAGTAGAGCTCAGTCGTAAGAATTCAAACTTCTAAATTCTATTTATTTCGTAATATAGCGATGCCTACATCTAGAAAGAAGACAGTTGGTAAGAGATTGAATGTGGTTGTGGAAGAGTTGAGTCAGAGGAACTTGATTTTGCATCATGCTTATGAGGAGTAAATGTGAGGTCTTCAGCAGATCATGTGCGTACTAAGATGTGTAAGCTTCTTGATAAGGAGCTCTAAGACATAAATATCTATCCACCCATATAGTAAAAATCTATGAGAGCATTATAAGGTAGATACGAGTTCCAAAAAGTAAAAGATGTTAGGTAAATGAGGTATGAGGTACCCAAGTAGAGAACATTATCAGTAGTTGGAGTTCAGACAGAGGGAAACAAGCGTTACGATTCTGTTTTCAGCAATGATAAAGGTATAGTTACTAGCACCCACTAGGCTTATGACTTATAGGCATCAACAGATGTAGCCTTGGAAAGGAGTGGACATTTCAGTCTCCAGTGAGGGTAGAGTAATCCTTGGTAATGGACATATTTTTTTAGAATTAAACTATATTATTGAATGGTGTTCTAAACATGTTGATAGTTGCTTTTTATGAGGCACATGGGTGGTGTACTCCTGAATTGTATAGTCAGGTATTACTTCTCGAGTGATTAGAAGTTTCAGAGATTAGGTAATTGAATTCTTTTATATGGGATAAGTATTCACTTCAGTGTAATTCCCGCTTCCAGTGAAGAAGGGATATTAAGCGATCGAAGAATAACGCCGAATTAAGCGGGGGAAGCTATAAGCGAAAGAATATCTTGCTTCGGTCCTCCAGAGGATGATAAATTAGTAAGGAATAGATAGAAGGATAAGTGAAATGTTATGAGTAGATAGGAGAAATGGTTAACGATTATAAGCTGAAGTATGGTAGTACGACAAGGTTCGTATCAAGAAGAAGAGAAAGCAAGAGAAGGGAAGCTTTAGTTATAAAGAGGTATAAGTCGTAATCACAAGAAGTGAGTTGTCGACTTCAATAAGTGTTATCAAAGACCAATCTAGTCCCTGGATTAGGAAATACCAATATTGGGTAGTAACCTAAGATAATGAGATGCAGGTTAGAAACTCGAAGGATTTTCTATAATAGTTTGCATTGCGACATTTACAAAGTGAATGATTAGGTGGTAAGAGGGTGAATGACATTGAAACAACCTTTGAGGGTTAGTAGAAAAAGCTCTCTCTGAGACAAGCGTCATGAGAAAAGTTAAACTCATCAAGGTCGAGCATGCCAGTTATGAGTATACAACACTACATGCACATAAGTGATCCAGTTACTTTAATAGGGAAAGATTGCCGCAAGGCGAGTTATAAGCCACCCAAAGTGCAAAGAATTGCAAAAGGTGAAAAGGTAACGATTTGACCTCTACAAGAGCACAATTCAAGAGCATAAGGATTTAATTAGTCTCACAAGGGGGAAGATGGTACGATAAAGTATCGAAGTAGAATCATGTGGTTCACTTAGTGATAGAGTTGTAAGAAGGATTACAACAAGAGGTTTGAAACGAATGAGATTGTATTTACTAAGAGTCTATAGATGTATAACGATACTAGAATAATGTGTAAGTACAAATTAATAGCGGAGAAGAGACACTACTGACTTCCTAACTAGAGGTGCCAATTGATGGGAAACATAACCGGACATTTGATATTCAGAAAGCTAGGGTGAGGTAAATTAAGGCAAAGACATAGCCTCAAGAAGAGTTACTTAGAATTGAGATATGAATATAAATTGATTGATCAATCAGTAATTAGCTTATGGAGGGCCTAGTTATGGCTAGGTGAGATAAATTCGACGATTAGTTAGATCATACAAAATTACACATTGGGTCTAAACATACAAAGTTCCAGTCCTGCAAGTGCACGATCCCGACTCTCAAGGAGTATTTCAGACAGAAGCAATGGTAGGTGAAATTGAATATAAGCTTTGAAAAATTCTAAAGGAGAGCATTGAGCCTAGAATACGAGGGAGGTATTTAAAAGTTGTGTTAAGAAGTAATATTATTATAGTAAAGGTGAGGTGAAAAGCAATTATTATAGAGAGTTCAAAATCGCCTAAAGTTCTACGGAGTATTTGATGTAATTAGCTCACAGTTTGATATGAACAAGAGAATCTTTTCTAAGTGCAATTGACATAAGACTTTAGCCAAGAGATAAGGGGGAAGAATTTGGTCTAAGCATAGAGATCTAAATTCGATATTATATAAAGATTGTCCTGTAACATCAAGATCTATAGAATTTGGTACATGTTCAGTAAGGGAGTAAGTTAGTAACTCATCACCTATCATGTCCATTGAACGGAGAATAATAATCAAGAGTAATATTTAAATTATGTATATAGGAAGCTCCAAGATGTATGTGAACTAACATATGTTAGTGTATCCATGTTGTGAGTGCCACGATGAGCAAGGGAAGGCAATTTCTTATGATTAATTGCAGTGAGAAAGTATGAGGGGAAACTATCTGACACATGACTTATAGTTAACCCGCACTTTGGTAGTATTAATTATACATTATTCACGTTGACATCTTTACGGATCATAAGAGCCCCAGTATATGTTCAAGCAGAAGGGGTAGAACTCGAGACAGAGGCGATGGCTGGAGTTACTAAAGGATTGTGACATTGATATCTTATATCACTTAGAAAAGGCTAATGTTGAAGCCGACGACCACAATCATGGATCCATAGACAATTTGGCTTACTTGGGGGTCGAGAGAAGATGGTTGGTTGGATGTTATATCAATTAACTAGTTTGTAGGGTTTTATTTTTAGACTTAGACGATGACAATATCTTGATTCAAAATATAGTAGTATCATCTATAACAGCAGAGGTGGAAGAACGATAGTATAAAGGTCCTATGATTTGCAGTTCAAGGAGAAGGTCCAGTGGAATAAAATTATAGACTTTGAGGTAACAAAAGATAGAGTCCTGAGGTATCGAGGCCAATTATGTGTTCCAGATATTGTGTGATTTCGATACCATATTAGGGTAGGGGTACATTGTTTATTTATTCATCCACGGTCGACTAAGATGTATCATAAACTTAAAGAAATCTATTGGCGGAATGATATAAAAAGGATATTGTCGAGTTCATATCAGTATGTGAAGATAGAGCACCAGAAGCCCGATAGGTTAGTTCAGAACATATGGATTCCGAAGTGGTAGTAGGAGATGACTTATGTGGATTTCACTATAGGTTCACCTCGTTCATATCGTAAGTTCGACTCTATATGGGTGATTGTTGATAGACTCATGAAGTCTGCCCACTTCTTGCTAGTTAGAACTACTTATACAGACGAGAATTAGGCAAGTTATGCATTAATGAAATAGTATAACTACATGGTTTTCCAAAGGCTATTATACCTGATAGAGGGGCCCAGTTTACTGCTAAATTCTGGAGGTCCTTGCTGAAGGGTTTGGGGATGCAAGTAAATCTTAGTACAACTTTTCGTCTAGAAACAGATAGCTAGGCGGAGCGCACGATTAAGGCACTCGTGGATGCATTATGAGTGTGCATGCTAGACTTTAGAAGAGCTATCATTGTAGCATTATCATGGCTCTTTATGAGGCCAAATTCACATCCCCTAGAGATAGGCAAATCAGAGTTACCTAGACCCAATTAGTTTGAATAAGCTTTAGATAAAATAAATCTCATTCAAGTTCGATTATTAATAGCCCAGAGTTGTCAAACTCCTTTTCAGATGTGTGACAACAAGACTTAGCATTCCACGTTCATGATTGGGAATTCGTGAATGTTTTGCCTACGAAAGGCATTATGAGATTCGACAAGAAAGGCAAGCTTATCCATAGCTTATTAGGCCATAGAGAATAAGTAGCCCATGAACTAAAGTTACCGTCAAAGTTAGAGTTCGTCTACATTGTTGTTTAGGAATCTATGCTGGAGAAGCATATGCTGTTCAGATTGCAGAGAACCTATTGTACAAAGAGGTTCTAGTTGCTATTCTTGATCGGTAGGTCCTCAAGCTGGGAACCAAGAAAGTGACCTCCGTAAGTGTCATGAAGTAATAAGAACGTCTTAGGAAAGATGTGGGAAGCTGAGGAAGAAATGAATTCTAAGTACCCTTAGTTGTTTCTGACAGAAGATTCTTAGCGTCTGAAGCTCTATCATATGTTTTCTTATCCCATGTTATGTGATTTTGATTAACACTCATTCTATGATTAAATTTTATTTAGAATTGAAGCGTCACATCATTTTCAGAAGCATATTGTTTGGACACAAGGTAAGTTATAGTTTATGGTATTTTCTTTGAAACTGATGTCTATGTGAGGCCAAAGAGATATTGTTTAATGTTTATGGACTGTGTGGCATATGGTATGTTTCTAGCTGCTTGACAGGTATGGGCTAGTCCTGTTTACAGAGGAGACTCTGGCGAATTTTCACAAGCCTCTAAGAGTTAACATTCGAGGACGAATATTCCTAAGGAGGGAAGGATTTTACACTCCGTACTTTCATGTTAGAACACGTCTTAATCGAATCAACATGAGATGGAGAGTTTAAGGACCTTTACGAAGATAATGATGGATTAAAATAGGTGTTAAGGAAGTATCGTGAGGGTTGGAGGCTAAATGAATCAAATATGTTATAACCCGTACTTTTAGGGTAAAACTAGGAGTACTTAATATTCTAAGGAGGTCGTGTTTAAGGTATTTAAATCATATATTATTCGTGTGTTATGTTTTGAAGTCAAGCAAGTTGTAAAATAAAAGTCGGCAAATATTATGCAAGTTACGTTCATATTTTTACAGAAATATGGGTTTAATGTGATTGAGCTTTTCTCCCAATGTATTTTTAATTATGGGGTGATCCACCCATAAAATTAAAGATCTACGAGTCTAGTATCTAACTCATTAAGCTGTTTATTAATAATATATCAGAGTAGAGATATATTTGCATTTTTACGAGATTGCGTAGGTAACACCTTTTGGGGACCCACTTGGGCTGTGGTCAAGTTAAGAGTCTTTTAATTATGTTTTGGGGATGATATTTGGTAATATTTCGACCATACTTTACCCCCACTCTCTCACAAGGTTCCCTAACAGTTCCACTAGGGTTTGAAGGTGAATCCAAGTGGTTACATCTAATTTTTTCCATCAAAGGTTAGTTCTAGTGAAGAACAACACCTCTTTGAGGTTGTGTTGATTGATGATTGTTGTGAGTTGTGTTTGGCTGAAATTTCAAGTGGTTGCTACTGGGTTAGGTATGTAAAATACTCTACTACTAGTTCTTGAAGTTATTTGTATATTGGTTGCATTATTTGAGCAATATACTACAAAGGGATACTTGAAATAGTTTGAGATGTTATTGTTCTTAATGGACTGCTTTGGAAGAGTTGTTCCCATGAACTTTAAATGGTTGGAAATCTTGAAAAATGAATTGTCTATGATGTTGTTATTATGAATATATTGTCTACATGTCGAACTTGTTGTTGGTGTTGCACACTATTTTGCACGAGTCAAAATAATATTCAACTAATGGTTTCCCTGTTGTTGATGAAAGAGATTCACCACCTAATATTTAAAGATATATTAGGGTACCTATTTAGTTATTAGATTATTATCCTATTAGTCTGCTAACTGGTGAGATTCGGGTAAGGGTTCTTGTTTTTCTAAGGGGAAGGTGTTACGCACCCCCTAAAATCTACCTGAGGTAGCTCCATAGGACTTAGACTAGGTTTAGGGAATTAAATGTCTATATTCTACTTAGTTGGTGCCTGAAAGGTTTGTGGCTTACTCTATTTAAAGTCAATTATTCGAAATAAAATAATATATGTACTTTTTTGAAAAGAGGGTATACATTTAATTTGTTAAAGCCCTTGAAAATGTTTGCATCTGCATGATTGAAAAGATTGTGGAAATATATCTATAGTGTTTGTATTTGCAAGCTTTGTAAAATGTGGCTATATTTTGAATACTTTATCTTTGAAATAATATTTGTACAACTCTAGTAGAGTAAATGTTATTAAAAATGGGGTCTAATGTATACCTCAAAGATTGGTTTCAAAATTTCGTACCCATGTTTAGAAGAAAGCTCGTCGAAGTAGTCCTTGATTGCGACCATGTTTTATTTTTGTTAATAGAAAATCTGGCTTTGAAATCTCTCTTTTAATTCTGGCTCTTAGAGGAAGAGTCGCTTGCTTTTTGAATATTTTCTGAGCTTCAAAGAAATGGTTAGCATGAAATAAAAATGAAATCTTATAGAGTGAAAAGAAATTATCAAAGGTTGAAATTTTATAACTAAGATAATGCGACAATTATTCTTTTATTACCTATGGATCTTTGGTTTGCCTAGGTTCCTAAAAAGATTAAGGAAGGCATTTAAACAATATGTTAGTGTCATACATATGTATAAACAAACAACAGATTTATTTAAAGTGATAAAGAGGAAGGAGGCTGGACTCAGAGTTTTGGGCCTAAAAGAAATGCCAGACCCAGCAGATATCGAACAACACCAGCAGGCTTTAGCGGCTCAGGCTCTATGCTGGAACTTGGGTCTGAGTTCTTGAGAACTCAGCAGGCCCAGTTCAACCACATATGCAAAAGAAAAGGGAGACATTAGTGATGAGGCCCAATAAAATATAACATTCAAATATGACTAAGAGTATAACAGAGCCAACATGAGGCCCAATAATACTGCAATAAATACTGTAATTAACGATGCAATGAAGACAAGGTAAGGTCCAATAGAGTAGACAAAATGATGATCACAGTGAAGTCTTTTATTTCATTTAGCATAAATCCTAAAGGGATTAATAAATGTCAATGATTAAGAGCTTAGGACAAAATCCCATTCATGGACAAGACACCCTTTGGAACCCTGGCACTTCAGAGTTCACAAGGGTCTCGGGGTCCCCGAGCAGTGCTTGTGTCAGGGAAGGCATCTCAACCACAAATAATATCCTACTCCTAAATATCCTTAACCACTCACACCCACTCTTACCTATAGGTTTAGTTGCTAATGAGGCATTCATTATGGCAACTAACAGTAAACACACAGATTCAACTATCCATAATTTTCATAGAAGTTATATAGAACACCATTATATCAAATTTTATTATTGAGGTCACAATCCAAACGAACAGTGTAGATCACTATCAACACTTTCAATATGCATAAGAATGTCCAAAAGAACCAATCACATATATAAATAAAGAGAGGCAAACACCAGTAAACTAGTTTAGAAGTCCAAATACTAAATTAGGTGATTCAAAGGGTAGAGAAGATATATACACCAACGTTATTGATCCTACTGACAAGTTCAAGTTCACAGGAGTTCTTAGTTGAATTCATAATACTTTAATAGCTATCAGACTATATTCAAATTTATCATAGGTTCACACATAAGCTTATTAAGAGTCAAGACATTCATGTAAACACAGTATAGTATTCAAATAAGGCAGACAAACACAAGTGAGTTTCTTTTAAGTTCTTTGGGGATCACAGTTAATTCATGTTCCAAATCCTATGTTGTTAACAAGGTTCACATTCTTCTTTATGAGATAATACAGTTCTAAAAGAGAAGTATGAGAGCCCACGCATAAGTATCCTTCACATAAAAGACAAGAAGGCAATTTGTTAAAATAAATTGAGTGCAAAAACTTAAGAGAGGATACCCAGACACATACAAGAGATGTTCTTAAAGGGTTGCAAGACTATAGAGCATAATAGAGGATCATGTGACATAGAATTAGATTAGCAGGTTCATTATAAAAGTTTTGGAACAATGACTGTTTCAATATGTTAAGTAGGCATGGTTCTAGTAACAGGATAATCGGTCCAGGTAAACAGATTGAGTGTGATAGTCTAGACATGATGAAGTTCAGTTCAGCATAGCCAATACAAGAGATAATGCACAAATACAACAGATACAACTTCTAGCCAAATTCTTAAGGACAATCAAGGGCATAGCTTAATCTAGGTTAATAATAGTTGACAGAATACATATAAAATTAACTACAGAAAATCATTAGAACGTAGGTCAATCACTTCAGGACATATTTATACGATGGAACTCACAAGTGTAGCCACACAAACATGAAGGTAAATAGAAGAGCTCCACAATGATGTTTTAAGGAGTTACAAAATCATAGAACACATTTGAAGAGAGCAGGCAACTCTAAGCTGATGCATTTAACTACAATGGCAGGACTATATTGGACCTTTAAGTGTTAACAATTACCATAGTCCTAGCTTTATCAAAATAAATAATTCTAGTTCATGACATAGATCAACAGGTAGTAGTTTTAATCAATGTGAGACTGGTGAAACATGTATGAAGAGCTTAGCAAGACATAAGAAAGGTTAAGTTCAGAACATGCACATAGAATCATTAAGGTCTATTAATTAACTACAGAAAATCAACAACACATAGATCATTCAACTTGGAGAAACATTCATTAAGTTCACAAAGATAGTCGATTAGCATTGATGTAACTTCAAATTATTAAAGAGATAGTTGATTCTCACAGTGAAGGTAACATATAATATCAAGGCATAATCATCAATTACAAACCAATAGCATATATCATAGACAAAGGTAATCAATGGAGAATAACATAGCAGACATGATCTCAACTTAAACAATTAAAGAGAGGGAGGGTCGATATACATTAATCTTCCTTTGAGCAGCAAATCAAACAAAGATTATGTTTAGCCATTTGGGAACCAAAGCTCAAACTTCAACCAGTGAATAAAACTTAGAACCAAAAAAGAGAGGAAGAGAATGAGAAATCAATTAAAACCTAAGTTTCGATTGTGAGGTGATTCTGGATGCTACTATGTATTTGTGTTAAATTGTGTATTGATATCTTTTTAGGTGATAGAATTTAAGGCCGTATTTATAGTGGCTTTCAAGTATTAGGGTTCCGACAAATTCACATAGTAGTAGTAGAGACTGGAGAGTGACGACTATCAGATGATGAAAACAAAGCGAGTGAAAATCAAAGAAGGCAGAGGGGAAAATCATTGAAATATTTTACCAGAGTGAGGAGTGGCTGTTAAAGGCGAGAACCCATCGGACAAAACCCCAATGTGCAAAGGTCACTGCATTTGACCTTTGGACACGAATAATGATGATTGTGATGAAGAAAAACAACCATGCATGCCATGGATTTGAAAACACGAAGGAAGAAACACGATAATTTAGTAACACATTTTGGGTCTAGGGTTTGATTTAGGCTTTTTGAATTCCATCGACAGAAATGGAAAATAAATAATAGGATTCGCAGATTATAGGTACATATAGGCATTTCAAATTTTGATTGAGATGACCTTTCACAAATTTGTGCACGTTTTTAGATTGATAGGATTATGGCAGAAGAGAGAGTAGAGAGAAAAAGGGGAAAAGGGGCAGCTAGTAATGGGGGAAATGAATTAGGGTTAGTGGGTATTGGGGTCGGTCTCTAGGGTTAAGGGTGAGAGATGGAATGGGAGTTGTTGGATCTTTTGATCAACAACTTTGATTATTTGGAGAATTAAAATTAGGGAAAAGGTTTAATGAAGAAAAATGGTAGTTGTTGGATACTTGTAATCCAACGGTTGAGATAAAATCTGATAGGGGTTTAAAAATAATGAGAAAATCAAGAATAAACGTGGCATGTTGATGGTATGGATCGACAGTTAGGACTGAGTATGTTTGTTTTGTGAGTGAGTGAGACGGGTGATGTGGCACGATTTGGTTGGCTTAGACTCGGTATGGGCACTTTGAATTTCTAGTGATGTCTTTGGGCTGACAAATGCCCAGCAGCTTTCGTGGACCTTCTGAATCAAGTATTCAAGTATTTTCTCGACTCTTCTGTGATAAAGTTTATTGAAGACATTCTTGTGTATTCAAAAAGTCGAGAGGACCACACCGATCATCTCAGGGCAGTTTTGCTAACTTTGTATCAACACAAGTTGTATGCAAAGTTTTCAAAATATGAATTTTGGCTCTAGTTTGTCACTTTCTTGGGACATGTTGTCTCTAGTGAGGGAATCAAGGTTGATCCTCAGAATGTTGCAGGTGTGAAGAATTGGCCTAGACCTACAACTCTGACAGAGATTCAAAGTTTCTTGGGCTTAGCTGGGTATTAAAGAAGGTTTGTGGAAGGGTTTTCTTCTCTTGCCTCTACGTTGACCAAATTGACATAAAAGGCAGCCAAATTCCAGTGGCAAGATGCTTGTGAAAGAAGTTTTCAAGAGTTGAAGTCAAGGTTGACCACGACATCAGTGTTGAACTTACCGAAGGATACAAATGGGTTTGTTATGTATTATGATGCTTCAAGGGTTGGGCTTGGGTGTGTATTAATGCAACATCGCAAGGTCATCGCATATGCTTCCAAGCAACTCAAGAACCATGAGAAGAATTATCCAACACATGACTTACAACTTGTGGCAGTGGTGTTTGCATTGTATATTTGGCATCACTATTTGTATGGGGTCCATGTGGACATATTTACGGACCATAAGAGTCTTCAGTATATCTTCAAGCAGAAGGTGTTGAATCTAAGGCAAAGGATATGGCTTGAATTACTCAAGGACTATGACCTCAACATTGTCTATTATCAGGGAAAAGCCAATGTTGTGCCGGATGCTCTTAGACGAAAATCCATGGGTAGTTAGGCTCACTTGGAGGCATACCAAAGGTCGTTGGCCAAGAAATTTCAACGGTTGCCTATTTTGGGAGTTCGGCTTGCGAACTCTAGCGAAGGTGGGGTAATTGTGCAAAATAGGGCCCAGTCATCATTCGTAGTGGCTTATTGAAGGAGGGAATTCATAAAAATAAAACCATGCCTTTTTTCTTTTGGCACTAATTATGGTACGCTAAGGTACCAAGGGCGATTGTGTTCTCAAAATGTAGATGGTCTCCGAGAAAGAATCATGATCGAGGCTCACAGTTCCAAGTATTATGTGCACCCAGCTCCACGAAAATGTACCAGGATCTTAGAGAAGTCTAATAGTGGAATGACATGAAGAAGGATGTAGCGGACTTTGTGGCTAGATCCCCAAACTGTCAGCAAGTGAAGGCTGAATACTAGAAGCCTAGTGGTTTGGCACAAAATATAGAAATTCCAATGTGGAAGTGGGAGATGATCAATATGGACTTTGTAGTAGGTCTACCTTGCATGCCTCGTAAGTTTGATTCGATTTGGGTGATTGTGGATCAACTCATGAAATTAGCACATTTCTTGCCTGTTAAGACCACCGACACAACAGAACAATATGCTCAGTTGTATATCAAGGAAATAGTCAGATTAAATGGAACTCCAGTTTCCATCATCTCAAATCAAGGGGCGTAGTTCACCGCTAAATTTTGGCAAAAATTACAACAAGGTTTGGGTACTCAGGTGAATCTTAGTATAGCTTTCCATCCACAGAACGACGGGCAAGTAGAGCAGACTATACATACACTAGAAGATATGTTGCGTGCTTGTGTTCTTGACTTCAAGGGTAGCTGGGATTATCAATTTCCACTCATAGAATTTGCCGACAACAACAGTTATCATGCTAGCATTCAGATGGCACCGTTCAAAGATATATATGGTAGGAGTTGTAGGTTAAGATCATTAAGGAATGGTCGAAAACTACTTAGAGTCACCAGAAGTCCTATTCTGATGTGCGTCGCAGAGATTTGGAGTTCAAAGAGGATGATTGGGTATTCTTAAAAAATTTTCCCCATGAAGGGCATAGTGCGATTTGAGAAGAAAGGGAAGTTGAGTCCAAGGTATATCAGACTGTACAAAATATTGTAGAGGGTTGGTCAAGTGGCTTATAGGCTTGAGTTACCTCCAGAGATGTCCTTAGTGCACCCGGTATTTCATGTATCAATGTTGAAGAAAGTGATTGGAGATCCGATGCTCATCGTCTGGGTTGAGGCTATTGAAGTTAATGAAGAATTGACTTATGAGGAGATTCTGGTTTCCATACTTGATAGACAAGTTCGAATATTGAGGAATAAAGAGATTGCCTCCGTCAAAGTGCTATGGCGAAACCAACAAGTTGAAGAGGCGACCTGGGAGGCCGAAGAAGAAATGAAGAGGAAATACCCTCATTTGTTTGTGTAACCAAATGGTTATGTTTTAAAGAATATTAGAAGTACACTTTCTATGAGTTATGTTCAACTTGTATAGTTTATGCTAAAATGCCTCTTCATGGCAATGCAATGCTTATAATGTTATAGTGGAATTATTTTTCATGTCTACGGCGCATTGTTGTGTTATGAACACGTTGTTAGGATTGGTTTTTGGGGTTCTCTGACTGGTGGATAGGACCAAATACAGAGGAAACTCTACCAAAATATTTGAAAATTTGGGGAGTTAGCCAAATTTGGAACTCTTATTGTGTGAGTAAAAAGTTAAGTCATATTTGGTGTCTATGGATGACTCTAACCCTCATTCGAGAATGAATGATCCTAAGCTGGGGACAATGTATGGCCCCGTAAAAGTATGCCAAGGATTTAAGGTTTTATGGTACCAAAGTAGGCTAATGTGTTTGGAAGGTTGTAGTACGGACTTTTTGGACTATGCAATGCATTGTGGAGTTGGTAGAAATTTGCAGAAAATTTGCGATGTTGTGGTCCATTATGCAACCACGAATCTGTTTTGCTGACCGCAGAATCATTGCAGAATGAGTCAGGAGCAACTCAATTTTTAGGGTTATTTTGCGGTCCAATGTGCGACCGCAGAATTATTTTGCGACCATGCTAACCACGGATCCATCGACGACTTGAACAGGCCCAACCTAGATTTCGAGGACCAATTCACAGTCCATTTCGTGGACTACCTATTCTGTGGTCCTATCCGCGATCGTAGACACGATTTGAATGGTTAATTTTTCAAAAACTTTACTCGAGCCTGTTTTAATAAAAAGACTGATGGGGGTCATTTTGAAGGGAGAATCTGACATTTTAGGAGAGAGGGGAGAAAGCTAGAGAGAGAAGGAGAAGTTTTAACACTTCTAACATTCAAGTTCTTTATCAAGTCTTGGGAATTCAATAGGGAAAACTCACTAGGTCTTCTACTAAAGAGGTAAGACTTTATCCCTAGCTCACATACAATGTTCTACAATGAATTTTATGAGCGTGAATTTTTATGATGTTAATTATGGGATGGTGATTGGAAGCCATAAGCCCTTACATTTCGAAATTGGGGGTGTATGAGAAGAATGTGAGGTGTGGTTCTTGAGTTGGGGGTGAATCGTTGGGCATGCATGTGCCGATGAAGGTGATATGGAGGTTATTGAACTATCATGGGTAAATTGTTTATTGAAATTGGTTGTGGAGTGAATGAATTCTATTACAGAACCTTTTAGTTAAATTTGCACACTTAGCGTTTGATAAAATACCAAAGAAGGATAAATCTATGAACACCTTCCTAATTATGGTTAAATTTATTTATGTTTCTATAGATTGAAGTAGCTAAGAGTATTGGGACGTTGTAGTTATCCTAAAGAAACCTTAATCAAGGTATATTGGCTTAACTCCCTCAGTAGAATTGGATTCCTCAAATTCCTTGTAAACTCCAATCATGGTTTGTTTAAGTTCCTATTTCTATTTTTCCAAATTGCTTCTATGGTTAATTTACCCAAGTGCTTGTGTACTCAAGTCATGTTCCAATTTTCACTATTATATTACTCTCCTTTGGGAAAACTATTCCAAGAATAATTGATGTATCAAATGCTTGTGAATTTTAACTCATGTTTCCATTGCAAATCTTTATGCTCTCCTTTTGGATAAAATTCAATGTGTTTAAGGCTCTTATTAGTAATGTAATTAAATCAATGATTTCCAAATGTTCTATATGTTAATGTATTATTATGATCCTTGAAAGTAAAGGAATGAAAATGTGAAATATGAAATATGGCATCGTGCCAAGATGAAGATTTACATGTATGGCCAAGAGGGCTAATAAAATGAAAGACTTTATGAAAGGCTATGTGATAAATATATTTCTTTTATATAGAAAGTGTTTTTGGGAGTATCATTAGGTCACCGTAGAAGGATGGGTTATAAATGCCCAAGCCCGAAACTACACGTGACAGTGTAAGAGTTTATTGAGGGGTGAATCCCCTTATATTAGGTTGAGACTATTCCCCTTGATTGGGATGAGTTGATAGCTAGCAGAGACCATGTCGAACCACACAACATTGTGGTGAGACGGCCTAGCCTATCGGGTGGAGATCAGACACCATGTTGCGCACATGGTGGGATCGTGATTCTATGTCAACCCTCATAGTTTGGGGCAAGATGGCTTACCCAATTGGGCAGATATCAGACTCCATGCCATGTGCATGGTGGTGTGTTGGTTCTAAGGATCCCCCAACCTATAATAGTAATGCTTACTTGAAAGTTTAAATTATTTTAACTTGGTATTTAAGATATTATTATTTCCTTACTGGTTCCATGTTTTCTTTCTTTTATGTTGGGATTCCATTCCACGAGAGGGTATTTAGATTTACATACTAGTACTATTTCATATATACTAACGTCCCTTTTGTCAGGGGCACTACATCTTTAATGGATGTATGTGGTTCCTTAGCAAGTGACACTGATCATTGATAGCAGCATACCCTCTTCTTTGCTGATTTGGTGTGCCCTACTCCATATCAGGTCCTTGTATCATTTTGATTCTTGTACATTATATTTTGAGGTATAGTCGGGGCCTTGTCACCGACACTTCCATATTGTACTCATGTACACTTAGAGGTTCCATATGCATAATATGAGTTGTGTTTTGATTTGGGAAACAAACTAAAAATATTGTAGTTGCCGGGCATATTTCCTCTTTTAAACAATGGACTTGTAACCTTTTGGAGATTATCAATGAAGCTCCTTACATAATTAAATATGATGTTGAACTCTTTCATCCTCTCACTGTCTATCTCTTGTAATTTATTCTCAAACTTTTCATGGGCAAGGTTGGATGGTAGTCACTGAGTAGGCTTGCTTGACTGTGGTAACTCGGTTGAGCACCAGTCCCGCTTCCCAAGGACGGGCTGTGACAGGAGTACTATATTGGAGACGTCTTGGTGAGCTACTATACTTGACCCGATTCGCAGCACATGGAGTTCCCTTCCCTACTTATTTATTTTCTATTCATGTATTTTTTTGGACAAATGTATTTTATTCAGTTGACTCTATTTACTCTTATCAGATGCTTCTAATGTAGTGACCGGACATTTGTTAGATATTGTGGTCATATATGGACCTTGTTGTTGAATTGCACTTGTATTACTAAACTGCCTTTCATTTCCGCATTGCTATCTATATATCACGAAACAATTAATAGCTTAATAATTGGATCTTATAATGTTGATTGAGTGTTGGCTTGCCTAGCAAGTTGGTTAGTCTCTATCACGACCATTGGCGGGATTTTGGGGTCGTGACAAGTTGGTATCAGAGCACTAGGTTCATATAGATTTTATAAATCACGATTAGGCCTATTGGAGTCTTGTGGATTATTATGGAGATGTCTGTGCTTATATTCGAGAGGTTATAGGCCTTAGGAAACTTCCCTTTCTTGGTTCCTTATCGTGCGACTTTATTCTATGTGAAGCATATATCTTCAATTCCTTCATATTCACTCATATGCGAGGTGGAGTATTCCATATTAATTTTATGCTAGCGAGCAGCGGTGATATTGTGGATGTGGTGTGGGATGATTAGACCCGTGTTTCATGGCATACTACTATAGCTGCCTTGTGGAGAGGTTTTCCATTTATAGCAGCCTCAGTGTTGGTGTTTCCCACAGGTTCAGGGCCGTATTCAGTGCATTGTTATAATTCATGCGTGGGTCTTGATGCATTATTGGTACAGAATAGTAGGGTGGTTTCCTACATCTTGAGGCAATTTAAACCCCGTGAGGAGAACTATCTAGTTCATGATTTGGAGTCCGGCATTTGCTCTAGCAAGGGAGAGGCATTTGGGCTTATGAAAGTTCCACCTGTGGTTTATGGATTTGTGAGATTGTACATCTCTCAGCATAGTGGAGTTCGTGTTTGCGGGGTTATGTAGTCTTCCTTGTTTGATTACATTAATGATCGTCTGTATGATAGTTTCCATTTGCTTTTCCTCAGGGACACGATGTTGCGAGCTGGTTCTTAGGAGGTGATCAATCGGAGGTAATGATGTATTGCAACTTCAGGGTCAGATTGTGTTCCTAGTCTTGATGGTTTGAGAGAGTTGGTCCTTGAGGAGGCTCGTAGTTTGCGGTATTCTATTCGCTTGAGTGATTCAGAGATGTATCATGTTTTGCAGCGGCATGGGTGGCGAAGGATGAAGAAACATATTATTAGGCATGTTTCACTGTGTTTTATTATCAGCTGGTCGGGAATGAGAATCAGAGAGCAAGTGGTTTACTTCGAAAGATGGTTATACCGGTGTGGAAGTGAGAGCGTATCATTATGGGTTTTGTGGTAGAGTTGCCACGGGTTTCGAGGAAGTTTGATGTTATTTGTGTCATTATGGACTATTAAGGGTATTTTATTCTGGTGATGACTTCTTACATTTTGGAGGGTTTGAATTCGACAAGACGACTTTTCTTAAGCTATAAAGGGAATGTGAATGCTCTATTATCATCTTGGGGAACTATACGGTCTTGAGTTTTGGATATATTGATGGATCTTTCGGTTGTTCATTGACGAAATGAAATAGCTTCCTATATCTTGGGATGAGTGTGAACTCAGGAGGTTGATTGATTACTTAGTGGTTATATCCATGGCAAGGTCATAGAAAGATATTGCTATGAGGTCATGCAGGCAGGCTATCTCTTGTGAGAAGATTGGGGGTTGCATGATTTCTTATGAGGTTCCGATGACGAGTTTTCCCTTCTACCTAGTGGAAGTCATGTTCTACAATATATGATTGGATCGCGTGAGTAATATGTTATGCCTGTTACAAGGTTGAGTGTGCATTTGAGCCGATTATTTAGGGATATGTTATGCTTAGTACAACATCAGCTTATGGGAATTCAATCGAGTAACAATGTGGGATCGTGGGAGTTAAAGAGGAGCAGTCATTATGGGTTCATGGGTTATGTGATTATGGTTTAAAGCCAAGTGGGGTAGTCTATCGTCGGTGATTAGGCCATCTAGCCATGTGCTATTATAGATTCTGGACTGAAGGACGCTTGTGCATTAGGCATGACATAAGGAGGAGGACTTCAAGGATTAATCGAGCAAGGAATTGCTGGATGCTTGTTGTATTTCACCTTAGCGGATTATGGAGGTTATGGAAGGGCTCGGGATCAATATTTTTCTATGGGGGTAGTGTGCAAGGGAAAGGATTCGCTCTGTTGTTCTTATTGGAGTATTCCTGTACTAGCGGAGCATTAATCATTCAGCATGGTTTGCTATTTATTTAGGAGTAGGGCTGAGTGAGTGACTCTCGATAAGGTTCTAATGGATTCAAGATTCGATATGTGGTATCTATGGATTTTTGGATTTGTGTGTGATTAAGTATTCAAATTTTGCGTTGGATTGTGAAACAGACTTGGAAAATATTTGTATCATTATCGATTCTTCGAGGTAGTGTTTGAGAGATGGAAGAAATAGCTTTAGATGCATAGAAGGAGAATGTATGTTTGTTTGAGCTACTATGGGTGCATGAGGGGGAATAAAGTGGCTTATAGGTCTTATGACGACGTGGTTTAATGTAAGTATCACTTGGAATGAGTCTTTGATTGAGGTCTAAAGTGTACTAAGAATGGGTAGTGTTGCCTTGGAGGTGGTTCATGAGTAATCTGAAGGAGTTCGGTCGACATAGTAGCAATTTGGTTCAGCATGGTAATAGAAATGATCAGTTTCTTCGATATGATAGAGCCTTGCAGGTGCTTTTGTTACAAGACTTCTTGGGTATGGCAATCTACAGGGCTTGGTTGATTTATGTGCAATTGGGTTCCGATGAGTTTACGATGGTTTGACCAAGGCTTGAGGTTGTTGTCTTCTATGTGTATGGGAAGCTTGTTGAATGCTGTAATTTTTCTCTGAATTGAGCTTAGGGAAGGTTTCTGGTCGATGGAGTGCGTATCCTATCCGTGATTCAGAGTTGATAATGGGATCCTCGTATTTTCGCATAATAGCATGATGGAGACAATGAACTGTGTGGAATTAGGATTTAATAGGCAAGGTTACAATGAAGTATTAAAAAAGGAAGTCATGAGTATTAGACAACATGAGAGGTTTTAGATGTTTACGAGTATGCTAGAACTTTCCTGTATATCCTGAGAAGAGTGTGTTGTGTGGAAGATGCATTGTGTATTGTTATGCAGATGCTTGACTAGTACTACAGAAATTGCATGCCAATAATCGTTGGTGTCCCAGTTTGCTACTTGATGCATGAGATTCACGAAAATATTTCTTAGGATGTGATTATGTATGCGTGACATGGCAGTAACCTAAGTGGGGGAGTTAGAGCTCAGGTATGGAGATTCTATTTTTGAGAGGCAGACTATATTTCTATTTGCGGACTGTGGAGTGTGTTCAGGATTTGAAAACTAATTGTATGTGTTATGGATAGTCACTGTGGATGGTTGGAATGCTATTGACCTATTTTGGAATGATCCGAATCGTTTTGGAGGCCTATTGGTAGGCCTAATGAGGAGGTGTGTTCTATACTGGATTGTATTTGCTTATTCAATGCAGCATCTTCTATGGGTGTCGCATCGGGCATATTGGATATTATTCAGGCCCTGATCTTTTTCATGTGTTACTCTCTTATGCTATGATGAGTTGTGAGACAATTCTGCTATTCACACGCATGTTATGGCCCTGTTTAAGCCTTGTGGTGATACATGAGCGGGATGGCTCTTAAGATGTTGATTGCTTATTGCACCGTAGATGTGCTTTTTTGTATCACATTATTATATCCCTCTCCCCATGGTTATGTTTGCGCACTTTACGTGCTTGTTGTTGATACACATGTGTTTGAGAGTATGAGAATTATGGCCCAATGGTTATTTATGAGATTTTAGTGGATCAGGTGGCATGCCACCATGGGTATTATGTGTGGATCATGTGGCACGCCGCCATGAGTATCATGTGTGGATCGGGTGGCACACCGCCATGGGAATCTGTGTGGATCGGGTTGCTTGGTGTAACAGAGATATGATGGATACGATTCCTTAAGCTTATTTCATGCGTTGTGCTTCTCCTTGTGGGATGATGCTTTTGTTGTTATATTTGCTACACTTTCTGGATAATTCTCATACTTGTGTTCCATTAACATTAGTGATCATACTTGAGTGGTTGTTGTTTGGCATACAGATCGTGTTGTATGAGGTTCTTGATGGTACTTGATGTGACCTGTTGGTCGAGCAGCTTGTACTAGGTGAGACGAGGTTATTGTACCTGGAGTCAGTGCAATCGAATTTGTATAAGTAATGTTTGAAAGAAGAATGTCACTTATAAGCTCGGAATTTGGCAATGGTTCTTGTCGAGCGAGAGAACTCGATGACTAGTTATGTTGATGGGTGATTAGGAGTTCCTAAACATTTCTTTATTTATTGCAGCATTGCAAAGGGTTGGAACGAGGTTTTACTTTTTATGAGGTACATTATCAGTTCTGGGTTTGGTAGCAAGCAACTATTGTGATTAAGTGATATTGCTATAGGCATATGAGTTATGCGGTATGTCGTGTGGTTACATTTTGGGAGTATACTTATGGTTTGATACATCTGGTTGTGTGTGTGTGTGTGTGTGTGTGTGTGATATATATATATATATATATATATATATATATATATATATATATATATATATACGAATAAGATCTTATATGAAATTCCGTATGAGATTTAGTTTTAAGACTTATGGATTTAAGGTTGAATGAAAAATCTTTAGTCCGAACCATGTTAGTGGGCTCATATGGTTTGAGGTGGAATGATACCATCCCTGGGTATGTGTATGATGAGTTATACAGTGATTTGGTAGCTTTGTAACGACTCTTGGTATATTCAATGATGAACATATGTTTAAGTAAGCGAGAATGTAATGACCCGACTAGTTGTTTTGGGCTTCAGCATTTTGTTTGGCGGTTTGATACTTTGAGTAGCTTTATTTGATGCATTATGACTTGCATGTATGGTTAGTTTTGATTTTTGAGAAGTTCGGAGTTGATTTGGAAGAGTAATTCTCAATTCAGAATTCTTAAGTTGGAAGAGTTGACCAAGGTTTGACTTTTGAGTAAACGACCTTGGAATCAAAATTTGATAATTTCAATAGGTTCGTATGGTGATTAGGGACTTGGACATGTGTTCTGATTTAGATTTGGAGGCTCCTAGAAGATTTTGGCCCTATTTGTCAAAAGTTGGCAATTTGAAGGTTTGGAGAGTTCATAAGTTTGACCGGGAGTTGAATTTGGTGTTATCAAGATTTGGTTGGCATTTTGGGACTTCAGATAGGTTCATTTAGTTGATTGAGACTTGTGTGCAAAGTTTTGTTGTGATCCAATATGTCTAAATGTGAATCAAACGAGTTCGGCGGAATCTGAATGATTGAAAGTTAAGACAATTATTTGGTCTCTGATTCTTGATTTTAATATTACTTATGGTGCTTCGAGCCTTTAGACAATTTTGGTTTATGTATATGGACTTGTTGGCATAGTTGGACGGGGTCCCGAGAGGTTCGGGTGAGTTTCAGGGTGGTTTCAGATCATTTTGAACAACTTTGAGGTTGCTGATGTTATGATATTCTGTGTGCTTCGTGTTCTCGGTCAGTGGGTCGAGTTCACATCGAGTAATTTTGGTTGTTGGGGTTTCATGCATTATGTTAGTGAGCTGGACGTCACGTTCGCGTAGCGTCGGGAAGAGATACTCTGCGTTCGCGAGACAGGGAGCGTGTTCGCGAAGAGGAAGTAGCCGACTGGAGGGTCTAGGTCTTTGCATTCGCAATGGAGAGCTCGCGTTCACTTAATGATGTTCGGTTTCTCATCACGTTTGTGATGAGAAACTTTACAAGGGTTAACTTTGTTTGACTTTTAAAAATTGGATTAAAGATTGAAGCTTTATTGTCTGGAATTATTCCTATGGCTTTGTTTGATGGTATTGAGTTGTATTTCAAGTCGTTTGGCATTGTATTTGTACGAAAATGTGATTTGTTTTTTTTTTATTAAAGCTTGTCGGGTGGAGGTAAGTCTCTTGTTTATCCTTGTAAGATGGAATTCTCCCCATAGGTGATTTATTTGCTACTTGATTCATGATTTAGGAGCCACATATATGCAAGGTGACGAGCGTATATGCGTAGCTATGTCTTGACCATATCCCGTATTGTCGACTTGAATTGTGCCTGGATGGATTAAGTAAAGTTCTTATACATGTTTAATTGATTATATGACTACGTGATAATTTATATTCATGATTTAGGAGCATGCCTAAGGTTATGAATAGTTGATTTGACATGAAGGATTATTTTTTCATGTTGAGCTTCATTATAAATTCATCGTCATACACTTGTCTTATTTGCTCCATGATTTTGGTAGTTTCTATGGCCTGGTTGACTCATGATAAATAATATGATTAAGCTAGAACATGCTAAACTTATTACTGAGCCATTGTGATAAATTGAGTTACATGATTTGCCATAACTATCTTTTAGCCATATGAGCTTTTATATGCATTCTTATTATCATGTCAGTGCGATTTTATTACATCTTTTCATATATATATATATACATGAGTTGGAGAGTTGGATGTTGTGAATATGTTGAGGAATTTGGCACTAAGTACAATGTGAGTGGATGTTGGTTATCGATTATTGATGATACTATGATTTAAACATGTTGCGCGCCGCAATGATTGATTGATGCTATTATTATTCGAACGGGTTGCGCGCCACTGGATTGATTGCTGATCATTAGATATAAAATGATCAACGCTTGGATTTGGATCCATCCTTCCGGAGTCAGGTGATTACCCATGTTACCTTGGGCCCTATGAGCGTTGGCACCCATGATTCTTTTGGTGCTTGTTGGAAACGTGGAATGTGCCAGGAATATTTATTCATGCTGTGAGTTATTGATATTTGACTAAGGGCATGCATTGGAAGCTTAGACTCATTCATTGGCTCTTATATATATTGGTATTGGATCAGGGGCATGCATTGGCGACTTAGACTCATGCATTGGCTCTAACATACATTGATATTGGATCTTGAGCATGCATATGCACACATTTTGACTTATGCAGTGATTTGATATTAATGTTGTTGATATGAATCATATCTTGGTAAGAGGATCTAGGTGTTGATATCTTAATTTCTCTCTTTATCTGTTAAGCATGCCTAAATTCTGTATAACTTGTGTTCTTTGAGCTTTTCGTATTCATTTGATGATAGCATGCTTATTTATGTATTTTATTTATGCTTTACCTAATTATAAGAAGTATAGTGAGTGTCGATGTCGAAGCCTCGCTACTACTTCTTCGAGGCTAGACTTGATACTTACTAGATACTATGGTTATATATTCATACTGCATTCTGCACATTTTGAACAGGTTCTGAGACTGGTATTAGTGGTACTATGAGTTGAGTAGGAGCACTATATTGGAGATTTCATGGTGAGTTGTTGTACTTGACCTGATTCGTAGCACATGGAGTTCCCTTCCGTACTTATCTATTTTCTTTTCAATAATATTTTCTAGACAGATGTATTTATTCAGTTGACTCTAGTTACTCTTCTTAGATGCTCGTGATGTAGTAGACCAGTTTTGTGCAGTTTGTTAGACAATTGTGGTCATATATGGACCTTGTTGTTGAATTGCACTTGTATTACTAAACTGCCTTTCATTTCTGCATTTTTATTTATATCATGAGACAGTTAATGGCTTAATAATTGGAGCTTATAATGTTGGTTGAGTGTTAGCTTGCCTAGCGAGGGGGCTAGGCACCATCAAGGCCTTTGGTGCGATTTTGGGGTCATGACAGGCAACAATCTCAAGAATAGTTCATCATGCTCAAAATAAGGTACCATTAGCCTCAATATTAACTCTGGAATGGTTTATCGTGCACATGTAGTCAATCAATTGAGTAAAATATAGAATCAAGTAGAACACACAACCAAACAAGACATATGTTGAAGACCAATTTTTACCCTCCCTATTAAAATTAATTTATTTATACTTAACGATTTGCAATAAATGTGTTGAAAATATTTTCTAATCAATAATACCTATTTTTCATAAAAATTAGTAATTAATAATGTTGAAATTAATAATTTGGTATTACATAATTCTAAGATGTATCATACTTACTATTTTGAGACTATTAAAGAAACCTTTATATACATTACATGGGTTTAATAATTACTTTAATAAGTTATTCCTTAATTTTTAGTTAATTAGCCTACTATTTAAATAATTCGAAATTAATGTCATAATTTGGATAATAAAGTATTTTTATAAATAATTAATCAATTACAGTAATTACTAGTGTATTTGATAATTATAATTTCTATTACATTTTATTAAAAATATTTAAGTTCATTTAAACTAATTATAAAATGGTTAAAAACCAAAAAAGCTACAGTTGCAAATACCTAATTAAATACAAAATGGCTATTCTTTAAATTATTTTCAGGCCAAAATACCAAGCCCAAACGGATTAGATCCCGTCCAAACAACCCCATCCACTCCACGTTGGCGATCCAGGCCACCCTCCCACAGCCAATCAAACTTTGCTACATCACCCGTCTCTATCACTCACACAAGAAGCACATTCCATCTACGCCATTGCTTCATTTGATCAACGGCCCACATTTTATCTCTTATTTGTTCTTTATTTTAAACACATCTTTAAATTCATCTCAACCATCAAAACCCGAAGATCCAACGGTCCACATATTTAGTTATTTTAAGCGTTAAAGCCTAAATTATCAGGGCTGTTGATCTAAAGATCTAACGGCCCAGATCACCCCCACCTGTTTAAACCCAGAGACGACCTAATCACTACCCAAACCCTAATCGGTTCCCCCATAACCTTATCACCGCCCCCTTTCCCTTTTCACTCTCTATTCTTTCGTCGCCCAGCTCCATCAATCAACAGACATTACACAAATTCGTGCAAGGTCATGAGATTTGACTTCAAATCATCTCTTTTGTCTCTCATATCAACGATTCTCACTGAATCTTTGCATCTGAAACCCTAGACCAAATAATGCAATATCAAATATTTAGAATCCTTCTATGTTTTATTAAATCTATGGCATGCATGAACGTTTCTCAGTGCTGTCGTGATTATTTTTGGTTCAGAGGTCAAGTGAAGTGACCTCTGGACATTGAGGCTCTTACCCGATGGTTCTTACCTTCAACACTCAACTTCTCCCTCTCAGGTAAATATTCTCGCTGATTTTTCCTCCGTTCCCTTAGATTTTCACCTAATTATGCTCACATCACCACCCCTCCGTCACCTTCCACTACCAATTTAAATTGGTTGAAGCCTAAGGCTTCAATGGATACTATAAATTGGGGCTTTCAATGCTCTCACCTAATACAGAAGAAATACACGGAAAGAAATAACATAATACAAGCTTTAGTTTACAGTTTCAAAAAGTCTAGGTTTTAATCAATCTCTTATCTCTTCCCTTTCCGATTCTAAGTTCTAGTGATTGTTTGAGCTCTTGAGTTCGTAAAAGGCTTAAAACAAAATATTCATTTGGTTTGCTGCCCAAAGGAAGGTCAGTGTACTTTGACCTCTTCTCTTTTGATTGTTTTAGTTGAAACCATGACTACACTGTTACTTTTCTATTGATTATCTCTGTTTATGATGTTTGTTATTAGTTTATGATTGATTATCCCTGTTCATGATGTGATATTATTTGTTTATGATCGACTGTTTTGCTTTGGTATTATGTGTCTCAAGTTAGTATCAATCGTTTATTATGTGACCTTGATGAATATTATTCTGGATTGATCAATCTGTATGATTAAGCTTTTATAACTAGCTAGAGATGCCTTAGTGACTTTTCATACTTGTTCTAATTTTAGACTTCCTAGATGTTCTGCTATGGCCTTCATGCCTACCACATTGATTTTGTTTTAGTGTAGTTTGTGGCTTTGTACTTGAGGTTGTATACCTGATAAATTTAACTGAAACTGATATTAACACTTAAAGTTAGTTACAAGCCTGTCATTTAGTTGAAGCATATTAGTTTAGTTGCTTGGGTTGTCTTCTTTCTTCACATATGTATCTGTTGATTCTAAATATCTCTTGAGACGTTATTATAAAATTCATCCTAATTTTCATGGTTGTTGGTCACATCTGTAAGTCTCATTTGTATAAAATAGTGCCTTAAAGTAATTAGACTAAGTTCTAATGAATTTCTGCAGCTATTCTTGTATATATCCTGCCAATTGATACTCACTTAACTCAAGTTATCCTCTAGGAATTGGACTAAAATTGCATCTGCTATGACTGAGCATTAACTGTTATGTTGGTAGGCTGAATAGAACTTCATCATGATCAAATCATCGCCCTTAACCTATACAGCTAAACAAGATCTACATAGTATAAAGTTTTCATTGTTTTTAACTTCTATAATGACATTGTTAGGCTGATTCCATGATGTTTGAAACCTAACCCTGTTTGTAATGTTGTACCCCTGGTTAGAATGTCACATGTATTTATTTGAATACCATCTCTTGAGGGTTCTGCACCCATCCTTATTTCAAAATAGACCTCTACTTGTCCTTCAGCGTCATGCGTGTACCTCCATTAATATTGAACCTTGCTAAGTTTATATAAGTCAGTTGTAGTTCACTTATAGAATTAAAGGAAAGCTACTGATATTATCTGTCCTGCCTGAGTATAGCAGTGTGCCTTAACATTTAATAAGGTCAGTATGAGTATGAGATTTACGGCTTTAAAGGAAAACAATCATGTCACATGCTCAGGATAAGATTGACCTGTCAACTTGCATAAGTATCTCTGCTATTACTCTTTAAAAGATCCCAAATGAAGCTGTTAACTCATGTCTCTAATAGAGGTTAAGACTTAGTCTATGGATGGCCCCTTGATTAATTTGAACAAAGGTTGTTAAGGTATTATGATCAAGGACATCTATGAATTTGAATGGGAAAATGACATTGTATAGCATCTCTTAAAATAATAGCCAATATATATATATATATATATATATATATATATATATATATATATATATATATTCTGTATGTTATATATAAAATTATACAAATTTTATACACTTTTTCAGCTACTGAATGTAAATATTTTCTGGCGCGGGCTAGAAGTGATAATACCCCAATTTGAATTATGTATCTTCTTTACCCTTTAGGTTACCTGACTCAGCTATTAGGATCTCTAAAATGATCTACTGGTGTTCCTTCCTCTGTGTGCACATGTAATTGGTTCTTTGAACTTGCCTGAACATGTTGAAAATACTTATAGCGTATGGATTGTGGTTACAAGGGTGTGATTGGTTGTCTTATACTCATGATTTGTATAGTTGTTGTGAAAATGCACATATCGTTGAGTTATTGTTATTATGTTGGAATTTCAGTGAATGCCTCATTGGCATTTAACCCTATAGGGAAGAGTAAGTGTGAGTGGTTAAGGGTATTTAGGAGCAAGATTTATTTTGTGGTTGCGATGCTCTCCCTGACACAATCACTAATTGGAGTCCCTGAGACCTTTGTGAACTCTGAAGTTCCAGGGATCCAAAGGATGTCTAGACCATGAATGGAATTTTATCCTAAGCCCTTAATGTATTGACATTTTCTAAACTCTTTAGGTTTAGTTTTCAAAGGAAATAAAGGTTTTCACTAAACATTGCTTTACTATATGTGACTTCATATTAATCTTGCATTCTTTATCACTGTTGATCATTACAGTTTATCTTGGGCCTATATTTGTGTTACTTATGTCTAAATAGTATATTGGGCCACATCACTAATGACTTTGTAAGGCCCCGTAAAAAAGTTTTCTAATGATTTAAGATTTTAAAGTGCGCCAACGGTATTTTGGAATAACGTATTTGAGTATTAAGGGAGACCTATGGGATAGAGCCTCATCATGTTGAATTGATAATGTATGTTTAAGGTGTGTTGGAACATATTAAGGAGTTTTGTGAATGGCAAGAACTTATGTGGAACAAGTTGAATACATTAAGTGGAAATGATATTTTAATTGGCACAAGACGCAATTTCAAATGAATTGAACTCCCTCAATATAATGAATTATATGGTGATCTACCTATAACATTAAAGTCCTTTGAGTATAGTTTCCAAATCATCAAACCGTTTGTCATTTGAATATTTCTACAGAAAGTTATGACCATTTTACTAGACCTGTGTCATATGCGCGCCCAGATGCGCGGCCGCACATATTTGAGAGTTTCTCCCTCAGGTGTGCGGCCAATGCACGGCCGCGCACATAGGAACTCATTAAATAACCCCAAGGCCGGGTATAGAAAGGGGTTAAGTCATTTTGGCCAAAAATTTGATATTTTTAGAGTGAGAGAGAGTGTCCTAGAGTGAGAAAGTATTCTTTAATTCTTGCTCAAGTTTTGGAAGATTAAGAAGAGAAACTCACTAGGTCTTTATCCTCGAGGTAAGATTCTACACCCCTAACCCTCAATTTCGAATTTTGTCTAGAAATGGGTAATTAGCAAGATACGTTTTGGGCATGAGAGTTGTTTATTCTATATGCATGTGTTATCAAATGGTGTAGAAAGATTGTTGAGCTAAAAATGGTAAAGATTGGGTTGTGGGTTGATGTAATCCTTCATAAAAGGACCTTGAAACCTTAATGCACACCTAGTGTTTGATATAATGCTCAAATGACCTAGAACCATGAGCATCTTCCTAATTTTGGTTCAATTTGTTATATTTCTATAAGAGATTGAAGTTGCTAAGAATTCCGGAATATTTTAGAGTTTAAGGAAGCTCGATTGAGGTATGTATGGCTAAACCCCCTTCTTCTTAGAATCGAATTCCACGGTGTTCATGTAATTGAAGTAAGACCTTGATCATTATTGAATTGGCTATTCCTAATGTGGTTGTGTCGAAGGATATATGTTCAATATTTATTCTAAATGTTTTATCATGTCATCTTACCATTTGAGGATACATTCAAAATGTGGAATATGTGTTAGAAATGTAAGACTTCATGTCAAGATCGAAATAAAGGTTGTTATGCCAAATTGTATGAAAAGCCTCTATGTGTCTAAGATTCCCAAATTGCTGTGTTATGTGAAATTAATGTCTTGAACGGTAAGCCTTGTTGTTTTTGATAATGATTATGATAATGATATTTGAATGTGGAAAAGGGGACTGGAATTATGAAATATGGCCAAGTGCCAAGAATGATTTTGTAATCGTGATTACTAGTGCCAATGCAACGAAAGAATATGAAAGAATTATGATGTTAGATAATTAAAATTATGGTTATGGTTGATGTTTCAAGTGAGATGGCCTAGCCGATTGGGCCGTGATCGGACGCCATGATGCACACATGGTAGTAACTGTGTTGGAAATGATAATTGAAATTGTGGTTATGGTTGATGTCTCAAATGAGATGACCTAGCCGATCGGGTCGAGATCGGACTCCGTGTAAGAACACAATGGTATTATGGATTGTGGCACTGTGCTGGAAATGATAATTGAAATTGTGGATATGGTTGATGTCTCAAATGATATGACCTAGCCAATCGGATCAAGATCGGACTCCGTGTAAGAACACGGTGGTATTGTGGATTGTTTCATATGGCACTAAAGATTACCCAACCTAATAAGATGGAAATTGACTTGAGAATTTATGTGATCCTTAATTGATGTTTTAGTATTGTTTTAAAGCTCTTATTGAACTCATGACTGTTTCCACTTCTATTATTGTCCATTCTATTGAGATGGTGTTTTAGCTTTACATACTAGTACTATTCGACGGTACTAACGTCCCTTTTGCCGGGGACGCTGCATCTTTAAATGGATGCAGGTGGTTACATAGCAGACAGTGTTGATCACAGTTAGTGGTACATCATCATCTTCTCAGCAGACTCGGTGAGCCCCATTTCATCCCGGGGTCATGTATCTTTTGTACTTTGTGTATCCTGTTTGAGGTATAGCCGGGGCCTTGTTGCCGGCAGTATCATTGCACTCTTCTTTATCCATAGAGGCTCTGTAGACATAGTGTGGGTTGTGTATTGGTGCTGGCAAAGTTAAACTATGCTATGTTGTGGTTGTATTACTTTGTCCATTTAAGACTTTAAAAATGATGAAACTTATGGCAAGAAATTGGTAATTTCAGGCATGACCGCTTTATTTTGCAATTAATGAAAACATATATTCTCTTTATTCATGAATTAGTTGGGTAGAAGGAATTCTAATAGGCTTGCTCGGCCAGGTTCACTCGATTGAGCGCCGGTCGTGCTCCTCGGTTTTGGGGCGTGACAAACTTGGCAACAGAGCCTAAGGTTTTTAAGTTTCCTAGGATGTCTCGGAGCCGTGTCTAGTAGAGTCCTTATTATCAGTGTGTTGTCGACCACATCTATGAGTTGGATGCTACTTGGACATTTAGGAATAATACCCTTCTTTGATATCCTGAATCGTGCGATGAAACTCATTGTGGAACTGTTCTTCCTCTAACTCGTGCATTGAGGTTCAAGGTAAATTTAAATGCTCTTTTGGTTTATTCCAAGTAATGTTGTCATGTGACATGACGAATGGGTAAAGGTCTGAATATTAAACAGATGGCACATATATCATGTTGAATGAATGGTATGGCCATATGAGACAAGTATATAGTACCATGAGCATACTTTATATGAGAAGAGTGCTAGAAGTGATTACCCATCTCCAAAGAGGAATTGACGTGATAAATGAGACCTAAGCTTAACTAGTACATGTGAATAGTGTGGGAACCATGTGTATGATTCTAAGATGTAAATTTGTTACATAGGCACCTGATATATGAAAGGCATTTCCTGGTGAGTA
The DNA here is from genome assembly GCF_000390325.3 of Nicotiana tomentosiformis. Classification (NCBI taxonomy): domain Eukaryota; kingdom Viridiplantae; phylum Streptophyta; class Magnoliopsida; order Solanales; family Solanaceae; genus Nicotiana; species Nicotiana tomentosiformis. Next base: position 88,398,634 of record NC_090818.1, read on the forward strand.
ATGATAAATGTGTAGGTCTCTTACGGGAGGCAAGAAGTTATGAAAGGAGAGTTAAGTGAACCCATAGTGAGAAGACTCTAGCACTATGAATATTATAAAAATTCCAGGAATGTGCAAAGTGGAGTTACATTCCATAAAGGATATTGACACGAGGGATTTGGATCCCAAGCCTATGCGGCTGAATAAGAGTAGAGGACTCATGAGGTTAATACCATAGGGACTTAAATCTCCTTAATAGTCAATCATATATAGGAGGACTAGAGATGTGAAACATATGTCCCTCAAATTGCTAAATTCAAGACTTGTGTCAAAATGTGAAACATTCACTCCAAGTGGGGAGGGAAGGACCATGATGAGGCTACTTAAGTTCAATAAAACGAGAGTAGGGCCGTGTATCTATGATGGTTTGATATTTTGTTGAAGACATGTGTAGTATAGAAAAGTGGTAAGGGGTAACGTGATTCTCTGAGAGGTTATGCAAATGATAAACCACTAGTACTAAAATAATGTGGAAGGTTAAGAAATGTAAATTCTTCGTACGTCACAATATACATGACAAGGTCAACGATACTAGAAACTAAGAGTAGGGTTTTCAAAAGGGTTTTATACTTGTTAGAGAGTCAAGGACAATGGAACCCACGGAAGTGCTATAGATCAATTGTGAAAGGCTTGCGAGTTCTTAGAATGAGTTAATCATGGATTTGCGATTTAGCTAAAGTTCCAAGGCTTTAATAAATACAGAACGAGTGGGAGAGATAAATGTGATGTTATAATAACCAAAGAGTGCATCGGGACTTGATGGAGAGTCTCTTAAGAATCTTACAAGCAAGGAAGTGTTAAGTGATGCACGGATGAACTCACTTTCTTACGGATATCCCAACAAGTGTCGAGAGGCGAGCAGGATGAATTCCCAACTAAGGGAAAAGATCACGTAACGTATGGAAGAACGCATGGATATTCACTAACCAGAAAGAATGAGGCAATAAGAATTGGAAGAAAAGTCTATAAATTTAGATGGCCATTGTTATATCAAAATAGTTCGTATCAGAATGGTGGACTCGCCTAGAGCACAAGTGTTAATAGAAAATATAAAGGATCAACTATAATGCAGCCGACTTGAGTGACACTGAATATCAACTAAAAGATTTAGAGGGAGTTCATGTCTCCATATTAAATTAGAAAGTGAGACTTCTGGTGATAAAGTGGTGGTGCGATAAACTCAACAAACCAGGCATAATGATACTACGAGTTCACGGGAGGCAAACAAGTGTGTGGCACAATAAGGTTGTCAACTATGAATTAAGGGCAAAATGGGATGGGAGTGAATGCTCCAGTCACAAAGGAAATATAGTACCAACATATTGTCTAGAACAAAGGGGAAATGTTTGAAACAGATTGACAGAGGATGAACACTTGTTACGAACCAAACATGTTTAACATGATAGCTCTTAGGTTGCAATACTAGGAAACACTATTGGTAACTACAATACTGGGAATAAGGTGAGTTACTTATCGAGGATGGAATCAGGTGGACTAAGTCCTACACTTATAAGGAAAACAAGAAATCGTCGTTGAAGAATTTAGGAGGATCTCAAGTTTCAAAAAAGGGCATGTTCGAGCCAATGATTTTTTTAATTGAGTATATATGAAGGGTGTCGATATGTGTTTTGGGAAGTGTTTAGCAGTAAAGAGGAATCGTGAGAATGTTCACAAGGGAAGTAGAGTGGTTGCTTAAAATCCTATAGGACTTATAATGAGGAAAGAGGGTGGCTAAGAAAGATCTGAGCACGATGTTACTTCACATATTGAGGCAACGCCATGCATGTTGATGTTATCAGGGTGTGCGCGCAAGCTAGTAGATTTTATTCATTTGAAACAGATGGTCCCATAAGAAAACTGACCCAGTAATGTCTTTTGTTGAGAAATTTGGGAAAATAAGTTGCAAGTACTAATAAGATTGTAACCGTATCAAGGGAATTTTTGTAGAACTCAATTCCTAGGAGGTCATATGAAAGAGAAATCTGATATAGATGTTCCACTAATAATGCAATGGGGCAAGATGATCATTTATGCCTCTAGGCAACTCAAGAATCATGAAAAGAATTATCCAACACTTGACTTAGAACTTGCGGCGGTGGTTTCTGCATTAAAAATTTGGGTTCATTATTTATATGGGGTCCATGTTGATATATTCACGGACCATAAGAGCCTTCAATATATTTTCAAGCAGAAGGAATTGAATCTGAGGCAGAGAAGATGGTTTGAGTTACTCAAGGACTACGACATTAGTATTCTATATCATTCGGGAAAGGCCAATGTTGTGGCAGATGCTCTTAGCTGGAAATCCATGGGTAGTTTGGCTCACTTGGAGGCATATAAAAGGCCATTGGCAAATGAAGTTCACCGATTGGCTAGTTTGGGAGTTTGTCTTGCGGACTCTAGTGAAGGAAGTGTAATTGTGCAAAATAGGGCTGAATCATCGTTTGTTGTGAAAGTCAAAGAGAAGCAATACAACGATCCATTATTGGTGCAATTGAAAGAGGGGATTCATAAACATAAGACTATGGCCTTTTCTCTTGGCATGGTTGACGGTACACTAAGGTACCAAGGGTGACTATGTGTCCCAAATGTAGATGGTCTCCGGGAAAGAATTATGACTGAAGTTCACACTTCTAGGTATTCCGTGTACTTAGGTTCTACGAAAATGTATCATGACCTTAAGGAAGTCTATTGGTGGAATAATATGAAGAGAAATGTGGCAGACTTTGTGGAAATTTGTTCGAATTGTCAGCAAGTGAAGGCCGAATACCTAAGGCTCGGTGGTTGGCACAGAACATAGAAATTCCAATGTGGAAGTGGGAAATGATTAATATGGATTTTGTGGTAGGATTACCTCGTACTCCTCGTAAGTTTGACTCGATTTAGATGATTGTGGATAGACTCATGAAGTCAGCACACTTTTTGTCTGTTAAGTCTACAGACACAACAGAGCAGTATGCTCAGTTGTAGATCAAAGAAATAGTCAGGTTGCATGGCACCCCAGTTTCCATCCTTTCTGATCGGGGGGCACAATTCACTGCTAATTTTTGTATGAAATTTCAGCAAGGCTTGGTACTCAGGTGAATCTTAGTATAGCCTTTCACCCGCAGACTGACGGGCAGGCAGAGCGGACTATTGAGACACTTGAGGATATGTTGCGTGCTTATGTTCTAGACTTCAAAGGTAGTTGGGATGATTATTTACCAACCGTAGAATTTGCCTACAATAATAGTTATCATGCTAGCATTCAAATGGCACCGTTAAAGGCTTTATATGGAAGGAGATGTAGATCTCCCATTGGGTGGTTCGAAATTAGGGAAGCAGAGTTGATAGGGCCAGACCTCGTACATCATGCTATGGAAAAAGTTAAAATGATTAAGTAGCGGTTGAAGACTGCTCAGAGTCGTCAGAAGTCCTATTCGGATGTTCGTCGTAGGGATTTGGGGTTCAAAGAAGATGATTGGGTATTCTTGAAAGTTTCCCCCATGAAAGGTGTAATGCGATTTGGTAAGAAAGGGAAATTGATTGCGAGGTATGTCGGACCATACAAAATCATTCAGAGGATCGGTGAGGTGGCGTACAAGCTTAAGCTACCGCCTGAAATGTCATTAGTGCACCTGGTGTTTCATGTGTCTATGTTGAAGAAAGTAGTTGGAGACCCGACAGTCATTGTTCGGGTTGAGACTATTGAGGTTAATGAAGAATTGACTTATGAAGATATTTCAGTTTCTATTATTGATCGGCAAGTCCGAAAGTTAAGAAATAAAGAAATTGCCTTCGTGAAAGTGCTATGGTGAAAGCAACGGGTTGAAGAGGCTACTTGGAAGCCAAGGAAGATATGAAGAAAAAGTACCCTTATTTGTTTGAATAACTATGTAATCATTCTATGAAATTGTTCCCTATGAATTACTTATCATTTGTACAGCTTATGTTAAAGGTGTTCCTTTTTGGTAGTATACCGCTCGTGAGGCCACGGTTGACATTGTTTTAATGATATGTTACATCATTGGTTCATGTATATATTGTTAGGACTGGTTTTGGTGATTCTATGGCTGGCGGTTAGGCCCAATTACAAGGGAGACTCTGCCAAAATTTCTGAAAATTTTGGAGTTAGTCAAATTTGGGGGATTGAAATGTTTGAAAGAAGAGTTGAGTTATGTTAAGTGTTTGGGGCCAGACTCTACTCCTCATTCGACGACGAATGATCTTAAGTGGGGGAGAATGTAAGGTCCCGTAATTTTTTTTTCTAATGATTTAAGATTTTAAAGTGCGCCAACGGTATTTGGGAATAATGTATTTGAGTATTAAGGGAGACCTATAGGATAAATCCACATCATGTTGAATTGATAATGTATGTTTAAGGTGTGTTAGAACATACTAAGGAGTTTTGTGAATGGCAAGAACTTGTGTGGAACAAGTTGGATACATTAAGTGGAAATGATGTTTCAATTGGCACAAGACCCAACTTCAAATGAATAGAACTCCCTAAATATAATGACTTATGTAGTGATCTACCTATCAAATTAAAGCCCTTTGAGTCTAGTTTCCAACGCATCAAACCCATTTGGATATTTCTGCAGAGATTTATGGCCATTTTACTGGACTTGTGTCATATGCATGCCCAGACGTGCGGCCGCGCATAGTTGAGCATTTCTGCCTCAGGTGCACAGCCAAAGCGCAGCCAATGCGCGGCCGCACACGTAGGAACTCATTAAATAACCCCAAGGCTGGGTATAGAAAGGGGTTAAGTCATTTTGGCCAAAAATATGATATTTTTAGAGTGAGAGAGAGTGTCCTAGAGTGAGAAGGTGTTCTTCAATAATTGTTCTTCAATTCTTGCTCAACCTTTGGAAGATTAAGAAAGGAAACTCACTAGGTCTTCATCCTAGAGGTAAGATTATACACCCCTAACCCTCAATTTCGAATTTTGTCTAGAAATGGGTAATTAGCAAGATAATATTTGGGCATGAGAGTTGTTTATTTTACATGCATGTGTTATCAAATGGTGTAGGAAGATTGTTGAGCTAAAAATGGTAAATATTGGGTTGTGGGTTAATGGAATCCTCCATAAAAGGACCTTGAAACCTTAATGCACACCTAGTGTTTGATAAAATATTCAAATGAGCTAGAACCATGAGCATCTTCCTAATTTTGGTTCAATTTATTATATTTGTACAATAGATTGAAGTTGCTAAGAATTCTGGAACATTTTAGAGTTTAAGGAAGCTCGATTAAGGTATGTATGGCTAAACCCCCTTCTTCTTAGAATCGAATTCCACGGTGTTCATGTAATTGAAGTAAGACCTTGATCATTATTGAATTGGCTATTCCTAATGTGATTATGTCGAATGATATATGTTCAATATTTATTCTAAATATTTTATCATGTCATCTTGCCATTTGAGGATACATTCAAAATGTGGAATATGTGTTAGAAATGTTAAGACTTCATGTCAAGATCGAAATAAAGGTTGTTATGCCAAATTATATGAAAAGCCTCTATGTGCCTAAGATTCCCAAATTGCTGTGTTATGTGAAATTAATGTCTTGAACGGTAAGCCTTGTTGTTTTTGATAATGATTATGATAATGATATTTGAATGTGGAAAAGGGGACTGGAATTATGAAATATGGCCAAGTGCCAAGAATGATTTTGTAATCGTGATTACTAGTGCCAATGAATCGAAAGAATATGAAAGCATTATGATGTGAGATAATTGAAATTGTGGTTATGGTTGATGTCTCAAGTGAGATGGCCTAGCCGATCGAGCCATGATTGGACGCCATGCCGCACACATGGTGGTAACTGTGTTGTAAATAATAATTGAAATTATGGATATGGTTGATGTCTCAAATGAGATGACCTAGCCGATCGGGTCGAGATCGGACTCCGTGTAAGAACACGGTGGTATTGTAGATTGTGGCACTGTGCTGAAAATGATAATTGAAATTATGGATATGGTTGATGTCTCAAATGAGATGACCTAGCTGATCGGGTCGAGATCGGACTCCGTGTAAGAACACGGTGGTATTGTGGATTGTGGCATATGGCACTAAAGATTACCCAACCTAATAAGATGGAAATTGACTTGAGAACTTATGTGATCCTTACTTGATGTTTTAGTATTGTTTTGAAGATCTTATTGAACTCATGACTGTTTCCACTTCTATTATTGTCCATTCTATTGAGATGGTGTTTTAGCTTTACACACTAGTACTATTCGACGGTACTAACATTCCTTTTGCTGGGGGTGCTACATCTTTAAATGGATGCAGGTGGTTACATAGCAGACAGTGTTGATCGCAGTTAGTGGTACATCATCATCTTCTCAGCAGACTCGGTGAGCCCTATTTCATCCCGGGGTCATGTATCTTTTGTACTTTGTGTATCCTGTTTGAGGTATAGCCGGGGCCTTGTTGCTGGCAGTATCATTGTACTCTTATTTATCCATAGAGGCTCCGTAGACATAGTGTGGGTTGTGTATTGGTGCTGGGAGAGTTAAACTATGCTATGTTGTGGTTGTATTACTTGTCTATTTGAGACTTTAAAAATGATTAAACTTATGGCAAGAAATTGGTAATTTCAGGCATGACCGCTTTATTTTGCAATTAATGAAAACATATATTCTATTTTTTCATGAATGAGTTGGGTAGAAGGAAATCTAATAGGCTTGCTCGGCTGGGTTCACTCGGTTGAGCGCCGGTCACGCTCCTCGGTTTTGGGGCGTAACAGACTTTCTCTTTCTTTTGTACATGTGTTTAAATTGCGCATGCCGAGTTTTTAGAGATCTCGGGCCCAAGTTCTAGTTTGATCTCGAATGTCGTTTGAAGTTGTTGTTCTTCTCTTCATTGTCTGTTGGGCCCAATTTCTTCCAGTCCCAAACCACGAGTCCATTCCCTTTCCTCTATCGCTTTATTAAGTTTACTGATGTTCTCATATGTATATAACATTGATGATATTTGATTGAATGTCTTACTTTATTTCTTTGACTTATATTAACAACCTAGGCAAGCCCTAAAGACGTAGGTAACGATAAAATAAGCATTGTGACTTTGTAGTAAATAATTTAAATTTGTTAATCATTTCTGTTAGTTAGTTCTCAACTATTACTAATAATTTTTCATGAAGCTTTTGAAACTAAGACAGATTTGCAAAAGTTGACAGCCTTCTATTTCTAAAACCAGAAAAAATCAAAATCGGAAAGAGCTTTTCAAGTTGAGCTTTTCTACAAAATAAAATAAAAGCTGCTGCAAAATCAAAGGCCTTCAAATAATTTCTTCAAATTTTAATATATAATTTGAAATCAACTTTCAAGGTATATCTAAACCCCACTTCCCCAAATAGTTCTTACTTTACATAAACAACCACTTTGTTTCAAAAATCAAGTGTCTTAAACTTAACCCTATTTTATTAGTAAAGTAAGTATTATAAACCCATTTTTTTAAACACTCTTTCAATTGCATAGAAATTTCAAAGTTTTTTCTCTTAAATAAAACTTACACCTTTTCAAAGTATATACGTTACTTCTCTTTCAGAATTGATAAGTTTTACGACATAACATAAGGTAAGCCATATACTTTTAAGCACTAAGTTATAGACATCTAAATTCCCCGAACCTAGTCTAAGTCCTATGTATCTACCTTAGGTAGATTCTAGGGGGTGCCTAACACCTTCCCCTTAAAAGAATAAAAACCCTTACCCAAATTTCACTGAATAGCAGACCAATAGGATAATGATCTTAATGACTAAAACATGTACCCTAGTATACCTTTAAATATTAGGTGGCAACTCTCTTTTATCATCAATAGGGAAACCACTAGTTGAATCTTGCTTTGACTCGTACAAAATAGGGTGCAACAACACGGCGACTCTACCGGGGATTCACACTTAGGTTCTGAAATTAGCAGACTTAGACTGGATTTGGAATTTAGAAATTTTTGTATATTGCTTTAACTATGTTTAATTTGTAACTATGTGCTTACTTGCCTTACTTGCTCATTATGTACTTATCTGCTTGCTTCAATATATTTACTAACATTCCACTATCTATTACTACTTTATATATACTGTCATCACACTCTTTCCTATAGAGTCTTGGTTGTACATTATCACACATAATGGCACGCGAGGATTATCTTTTACACCCCTCTGAACCTTCTTTCAAAATTCTTTAGTTTAGGAGAATGACTTTGTCAGGACAACTGACATAACTTCTCGCAGTATTCAGTCCAAATCAAAATTAGGAAACACTCTACTCTAGCAAACATAGGTCATATTGCATAAACCTTAGGTGATTCGGTCCCTGGCATCGACACCCAATTAGGAAAGCCTCCCTAATGTCAACGGGGCTTGCACCCAACGACATGCCTTTTGTGGAAAGACAAACTAATCATGACGAGACACTAAAGATCCAAGGAAAATACTTATCAAACCCCTCTTCCTACCCTCTTCAGAAATGGAAATCAACCAGAACATCCCCGAAATCAATATGGTAATGGGAGCATCGCACAAGCTAAAGAAATGGTAGAAGAACATCCACCGAGAGAATGGGGATGAAATCAGGACGCACCTAGGAGCATTGACTGCCTTACTGAACATCTGGGCCAACATGGTGCTTACCAACTTGCTAATAGAATTATGGGATCCGGCCAAAGTGGTTTTCAAATTTGCTGACTATGGATTGGTGCCAACGTTAGAAGAAGTTACCAGCTTCACAGAGCTTCCATTTACAAGGAGGAAGCCGATACTACCGGCCACCATGCCCGGCTATAGGTTTCTCGATGCTTTGGGTCTAGCAAATAGTCAGGGTTTGAGAAACATTGAAGATGGATGGGTAAGCCTAGACAAAGTTTTTGACAGGTTTGGAAATCAAGAGAGTTATGAATGGTACATGGGAGTGTTCCAATGTGATCAGGACACCCGAGAAAGCCTCCGACCCATAAACTTCTCTTTGGCGCTGCTAGGATTGTAGGTTTTCCCACAAAGAAGAGGATGTATCAATATCAACTTGCTGTCTGTGGTTTATGCAACATTCCGGGGCAACCTTCAAGCCACCTTGGTACATATGGTGCTAGCAAAAATTCTCAGAGCATTGTATGCATGTTCTCGGGGGTATGATTTCTTCAAGGGCTGCAACATGTTACTTCAAATATGGGGAACATAGCACTTCTTTCAATGAGAGGCCACATTTGATTACTTTGTGGGCATTAGCAACATGATTCAAAGTCACAATGAGAGAACGAGGCATTGAGTCTCCCTGCATGGACAGGAAGAATGGAGAGAGATGCTGACCAACTTGAGCGGAGAATGGATAAACTAGAAGCTGTCATGGTTGAGCGGCAGTGCAATCCTAAGGACTCCCCAGAAGTATTTCACCGAGCTAATAGGACTCAAGGGCATCCAGCCGTATTACCCCTACGAGTTCTCAAGCAGTGTGGGTTGATTCAAGATGTACCTCTCTGGATGAGAACAACATTGTATGAAGACGAGTACAATGGGAAGATCCCGATACCAAGGATAAGGAGACTTCAAGAGGAGTGAAATGATCCAATTATGATGCCAATGGGTCAGAATTCGTGGTGCACTCCGGATTACTATGACTGGATCAGTGAGGAGGATGAGCTAGCCCTGCCAAGCAGGAAAGGAATAGCCTGGCTAGAAGATGCAGTGGCGGCCTTGCAAATCTACCATGAGATTCTGCCGCATTACCTTGTGACCACCTCCATGCACCGCCAAGTGGTTCTAGGGTCAGTTGATCATATGCTGCCACCTCCAGAAGATGATGATCGAGTGATTGAGTGTATACAAATTGAATCCCAAACAAAACCAAAAGAAGACCCAGAGGAAGAGCCCAAGTTCAATGATGATGATGATGAGGAAGAATTTGAAGAAGATCCAGAAGAGGAAGCAGCAATGGGAAATGATTCCGGGGATGGTTATTCGAAGCTGGTTGATTTCACTCCTTTCCTATCTTTTATCTTCTATCCCGAACCTTTCATTTCCCCTAAGGGAAAGTCTGTTGAGCCCATTTAATCTTATGAATGTTGGAAACAATGTTGTAACCTTTCCTCCCGCCTGTTACAATCTGAATATTATTAATTAAAACCAAATTCGCTTCGGATCTGAATATGTTGAATCTAATTGTCTGTGAAATTTCGCGACTTAGGCCTACCTCCAGCAAAGAGAGGTCCCTCAAAAACATTAGGAAACACGTTGCTTGAATACATGAACTAACTGCTCTGTATGCCTATATTTGTGCAAATGCTGAAACTGACTTCGGTTCTTTTTCCTTTTTCTTCTTTTCTTCGTTTAACTTTATTATTTCCCACCCAAAAGAAATAAGTTGGTTTGTGTTGACCCGAAAACTGGCGGGACCACCATACAACTTGAGATCGAAAGGGAAGATGTCTGCGGCAGATAACCCGACCGAACATGCTCTGATAATAGCTGATAGCCCGGGGCGATCGGGAGAGAAGGATGATACTCGGAATGACGAACATGTTGTTAGGATGGCCTAAGATATGCAAATCGTTAAGGGAGGAAGTACAAAACATTCGGGAATTGTCACATCTGGCCATGATGATGCTCCCTCAACCTCCCTATTTTCTTTCTCTAAATTCAATCCCCGACCACTTTCCTTCAACTACCTGCCAAGCAAACAATACCCCGACTTCAATCTCTACCACCCAGATTATACCCCCAGTAACCCCTGCGAACCCATTAAACCCCCCCATACACATCCCTTATGTATCAAATTACATTCAAACACCTCAAAATCTACTAGTTGCTACAGACACAGTTCATGCCCCCCTCGTGATAGTGTCACCTTCACCACTAACCAAAACCAGCACATACTCGTGGCACATATCGATGCACATGAGCGATATGTTCCTCCCGTATATGCTGTTTCAGAACCCACCTTCAGAATGCCTGTCACAGTTAGATTGCCTTATGAAGTTGATCAATATGCTGAAATGGAAAGGGAAGCTAAGTATAAGGAGGAAGATTCGGTATCCGAACAATTACGAGTATTAAGAAAACAAATTAAGAACCTTCTGGTCGCTCGAGGGATCGAAAGTCTAGATTATGAGGATATGTGTAGACACCTTGATGTGGACATGCCGATAGGGTACAAGCCTCCGAAATTTGACATCTTTGATGGGACAGGTAATCCCCATGCACACTTGAGAGCCTACTGTGATAAGCTAGTTGGAGTAGGAAGAAACAAGAAGTTGAGGATGAAGCTATTCATAAGAAGTTTGATAGGGGAGGCACTTCCTTGGTGCCCTCGCCAAGATTCCAGAAACTGGAGGGAGTGGTAGGATATGGTAGAAGATTTCATGAACCATTCTGGTTCAACAAGAAATTACCCCTGATAGGTTCGTCTTGGTAAACTTGCAAAAGAAGTCGTCAGAATCATTCCAAGAGTATCCACGTCGATGGAGGTCAGAGGCCGCCAGAGCACAACCCTGTTAGATGACAGTGAGGTGACTAAGTACTTCATCAATGCTCAGGAAGGAATCTACTTTGAGCAAACGATGGGCATGATGGGGCAGAAGTTCCCTCAACTTGTTAAAATGGGATACTTTTTAGAGGAGGGTATAAAGTTCGGTAAAGTACAATCTATGGCCGCATTGGAAGCGGCTAGCAAAGCAATCCAACCTAGTTCAATAGGCAGTGGAAAGAAGAAAAAGGAAGAGGTATCAGCAATCATTCCCTATTACCAATCCAATCCACAACATGGAAACAACTCTTACTCTCCAAATACCCAATTCCCCACACCCACCTACTTATGCTCCAGTATATAATACACAACCATACTACAATCCCCAACCTCAATATAACCCACCTCACGCCCATACATATCTAAATCCACCATGACCATACGCTCCAGTTCAAACTACCACTCATCAAAATAGACCCACCTATGAACCCTGACCTCGCCCAAATTTTGAAGAAAGGGATCCTAGAAACTACACCCCGATTGCTGAACCTTTGGATCAACTGTTTGAAAGACTGAAAAGAGCTGGCTAAATACATCCGATAGAAGGGAGTATTCCTGAGCATCCTTCAAAATACTTTGATGCAACCAACTGGTGCGTCTACCATTCAAGCGTACTGGGAACGATACCGAGGATTGCTTCAGATTGAAAAATGAAATTGAGTCGCTAATCCTAAAAGTGGAGCCATTCAGTGTACCCCAGCTCCACCCAATGTGAACCGTAACCCATTGCAAAACCATAAGAATCAAGGAGCTAATATGATCACCCTAGATGAAGTGTATGACTTGAAAGGAACCATCGTCACAATTGGAAATACTGAGGCTATGATGGTTCCACCTCAAAGGATGTCACGCCCCGACCTCGGGGAGAGTGACGGCGCTCAACCGAGATACCCCGGTCGAGCAAGCATGCACAATGCCGTCTACCCAACTCACCCAAGAATAAAGAGAAGATACATTTAATTAATTAGACAATAAGAAGGTCACGCGAACAACACCATTTCATTACCATTGGTTACTCCATTTATAAGTCTCAAAATACATTATACATTCATAGTTTGAAGTGGAACATGTGATACAAATACAACATTTTTAGTTTGACTTTACCAACACCAATATACAACCTATACCATGTCTACGGAGCCTCTAACAGAAACCAAAGAGTGTTATGACAGTGCAAGGCCCCGACTATGCCTCCAAATGCTATGTATAAAGGACAAAAGATACAGAACTCCGCAATGAAGTGGGGCTCACCAAGTCAGCTGAGGAGAGGGTGTACTGATATCACTGCTCAATGTCGCCCGCTATGGAACCACCTGCATCCATTAAAGATGAAGCGCCCCCGGCAAAAGAGACGTTAGTACATATGGAATAGTACTAGTATGAAAACTAAGCACCCCCTTAATAGAACGAGTAACAATACAATGATAATGAAACATGAAATCAATGAGGGCCTCGTCAATATTAAAGTTCCAAGTTAGGAGAATCAAGCTCTGATACACCACCGTGCTTTTAGCACGGAGTTTGATCTCAGCCCGATCGGCTAAGCCGTCTCACCCCGAGACATCCACTCACAATACCACCATGTGCACGGCATGGCATCCGATCTCAGCCCGATCAGCTAAACCATCTCACCACAATGTCGTGTGGGTCGAAGTCACCTCACATTCCGCTAGCAATCATCTCATCCCATTTAATGAGAATTATCTCAACACATCAATCTCGTCCCATATTAGGGGAAAACTCTCACTACCTCACACGAGGATTTTACCCCTCACTCTCTCCTACACCAGCACATGTAGTTTCGGCGTTAGGTCATTTCAAACTACCATTCCTCGGTGACTAAACGATACTCCCAAGGCATTTATTATTTAAAGAATTTATAGCTCATTTCAATGTCTTTTACACTTCTCTTCATTTCATTGGAACTAGTGGCCTCTATTGTAATATCATTCTCGGCACGTTGGCCGTGTTTCATATCTCATTCTTACTTCTTTTGCTTTCAAACACCTTAAAGTATTATCAATAACAAGGCATTTCTATTTAAAACCTTAAGTACACATGTGAGCAAATAAGAGTCTTAGGCACAATGAGATTTCTTACACAATTCGACATAATAACTTTCATTAGAATCCGTCTTGAAGTTATAACATGTTTACACACAACCCATACTTAGGTCACATTCCCGAAGGATAAAACAATAAGATAAAAACATTCAGAATAGTCACATTTATAATGATCAACCCAGGGATTACAAGAACAACGTGGGATTCAATTCTCAAATAGAAATTTAGCCAATGTACCTCGCCTTGAGCGTCCTTAAATTGCTACAATATTCCATAAATCTTAGCGACTTTGATGTATTTGGAAATATAACAAAATTGAATACAAATTAGTAAGGAGTTCATGGTTCCAGCTCATTTGAGCATTTTATCAAGTACTAGGTGTGCATTAAGGTTTCAAGGTCCTCCTATGGTGGATTCCTTCATCCCACTACCTAAAGTCTACCCAATTGAGCTCAACAATCTTCCCAGAAACCTAGATAGTACATGCATGCATAATGAACAACTCCCACACCCAAGAATTTCTTTTCTAATTACCTATTTCAGTTAAATCCCAAATTTGAGGGCTAGGGAGTAGAATCTTACCTCTAGGATGAAGACCTAGTGAGTTTTTCTTGTTAATCCTCCAAGTCTTGAGCAAGAATTGATGAAACATTAGTTTAGGAACCCCCTCTCACTCTAGAGCACATTCCTCACTCTCAAAATATCAGATTTTTACTTAACAAATGGTCCTTAACGTCTATATATCGAAGTAGGGTAGGGTTAAAAAACCAGAAAATGGACCCTTCAAACATAGCTCTAATGTCGCAGAGTGGACCACAGAACAGAAATGTGGTCCGCAAAATGGGCCGCAGAAATGATGTCAAGAACTGGGCTATTCGGGTCAGGTCTGCGACACATCTGCGGTCGCATAATGCGTCACAAAACTCCCCTCCAGAAATCTTCATGCTGGATCTGCGATGGATTGTGCGGCCCGCGAAAGCATTATGCGGTCGCATATTGGACCGCAAAATGACCCTCCGAAATTGGCCATTTTTCTGTTGCACTCTGCGGCCGATCTGCGACCCACAGAGTGATTCTGCGGTCGCATAGTAGACCGCAGAAATGCCCTGCTCTGCCAAAAAGTTTCTTCAACTCCCCAACGCATTGCTCAACCCAATGTGACTCCCCTGCTTGGTATCACAAAAATCGGGGTTCTAAGGAAAATTTTTACGGGGCCTTACAAAGGACTCCAATGATCACCGTACAATTAAAACATACCATAATAGTACAGACATACCAGCAATAGTCCACCGTCGCTATAATGGATGAAGAGGATCAGGAATATAAAACAGTCTCGTGGACATAGCAATAGAAAGGGAAAGCCAAGATGACAGATTCCGTAGCGGCTCATGGAATGACCAGGTCAAGAAGGTGTTACGCTCTGGAGGAAGTAAACCGAGGCAATACAGGAAGGGAACAAATTCAGATAAGGAATATAACAGATTCGAAGGCCGCATAATTCTGGAGGAAGATGTCAACTAAAGAATACTCTGTGGAGGAACAACTGATGAAAACCCCTAGGCATATATTGATCATGGATCTGCTGATGAGTTCTGACAGTCACAAAGATGCTTTGATGAAAGTGTTAAGTGGAGTGAGCATTCCGAGCAACACTACCAGCGAGGCACTATCAGTGACTATCAGGAAGATGGTCGAAGCAAATATTATTACCTTCTAAAGAGATGAACATCCCGTAAAATACATGGGTCACAACAAAGATTTACACATCGCTGTCAAATGTGGAGATAAGGTGGTGTCACATCCCGGAATTTCCACATTCGGGGCCGTGATGGCACCTAACATTTCACTTGCTAGGCAAGCCAACGTTAGAGGATCTTTAAGCCAATTTTTAATCAATTCAATTAAGTAAAACCAATTAAGCCAAAGAGAAACTAAAACGAAATACAAATGACATAAAACCAATAATATCTAAGTAAAACCTAGATCTGGAGTCACAAGTGCACGAGCTTCTAGAATCTCTACAAAATAGGGTTTGAAATAAATACAACTGTCTCGAATGAAAAAGACAGTAAATAGGGGAAATGGAAGGGGACTTCCAGGTCTGTGGACACCAGCAGATCTACCTCGAGTCTCGAAATGCTAATCCGAGATGATATGCCTCACGGACAGCTGGGACCAGTACCAAAATTTGCACAAGTAGTGCAGAGTGTAGTATGAGTACAACCGACCCAATGTACTCCGTACGTGTCGAGCCTAACCTCGACGAGGTAGTGACGAGGCTATGACAGGACACCCACATAAATAAACCTGTACAGACGGAAATATATATACAACATAGCAACAAAATAAAGAATTAACAAGTACTATTGGGAGGGGACATGCGAAAGGGGTACAAGATAAGATAACTACAACATGGAATGATAATAAGAAACAATCAATAAACCTTCAACCAAGAAAATGAACAAACATAATGAATAAAACTGCACAACATCACCATTCGTGCTTTTACTCTCAGCTTCACCATGAAACAGTAATAAGGGCACGACATCACCCTTCGTGCTTTTACTCTCAATCTCACCATAACATGATAAATACGGCACGGCATTACCCTTCGTGCTTTTACTCTCAATTTCATCATTCACAACAGATACGGAACGACATCACCCTTCGTGCATTAACTCTCAAATGTGGCACGACATCACCCTTCGTGCATTAACACTCAAATACAGCACATCATCACCCTTCATGCATTAACACACTCCCTTACCATGTAACAATGAACATATCACAACAGGGAGATAGAATAAGCAAGATCAAGTCTTATGTTAACAATGGTTCCACTATACTAATCTCTACTTCAGAAACAATGCTCAATTATCACAGATAGTCCATAAGTGCGGAAAGAACAATCAATTTAGTAATTAACTAGTCTAAGCATGGATATTAAGATCAAAGAAAGAAATAAATTACAAGGAACAAGTCCCACCCGCATGCTTTAACCCAACAACAGCACATAAGTACTCGTCACCTCACATATACATTGTATCCAACATTTAGACAAGTAGCAAATAGCCAAACAAGTCCTAATCCCTCGAGTCAAGGTTAATCACGACATTTACCTCACTCCAACAGTCGACTCAAAGCTCTATCGGAGCCTTTCCCCTAGAATCCATCTCCAAACCGCTCGTATCTAACCACTTGACTCAATAATGTCAAATATGGCTAAAGGAATCAATTACAATGCATAAATTTAGGATTTTCACATTTTTCCCCAAAAAGTCAAAAATCGACCCCGGGCCCTCTTGGTCAAAACCTAACGTTCGGACCAAAATCCATTTTCCCATTCACCCCCGAGGCCTATTATGTAATTAGTTTCAGAATCTGACCTCAATTTGAGGTCAAAATCCCTAATTTGTTAAGACCCTCAATTCTTCCTAAATCCCTAGTTTTCTGCCATGGAAGAACAAAGATTAGGGCTAGAAATTAATGGGTGATGTTAGACATTGAAGAAAATGAGTTAAAGTGTACAAACCTATGAATTGGTTTTGAGGTTTCCCTTCAAAATAGCCTCTAGGCCGAGCTTTAATGAAGAGTTTATGAAAAATGGAAGAAATCCCGTTTTGGGACTGTTTTAAATCATTGGCATCAGTTGTTCATCGCATTCGCGTGAAACCTGACGCGTTCCCGAAGAGCATGGCCTAACTGGCTTATGCGATCGCTAGTAATTCAACGTGTTCGCGAAGGCCTAGCCTGCCTCACATCCACATTTGCGAGACTGGGCTCTCGTTCGCGTAGAGGCATCGCGTAGAGTTACCTCAACTCCCCTGCCCAGCCTATTTAACGCTACGCGTTCACGTGTGACTGGTTGCGTTCGTGTAGAGCAGGCCCTCCCAATGCTCTGCATTTACGACCAAGGTTTCGCGTTCGCGTAGAACAAAATCTCCCCCAACCCATTTTATCCTTCGCGATCGCGGGAGTATATTCGCGACCGCAAAGTAGGAAACACCAGAAACAAGCATAAGTGAAAAACTAGCAAACTTTCTAACTTCAAAAGGTCCGTAGGCTATCCGAATCTCACCCGAGCCCTTGGGGATCCAAACTAAATATGCACACAAGTCCACAAACCTAAGACGAACTCGCTAGCGCGATCAAAACACAAAAATAACGCCCAGAACTATGAATCGGACAACAATTCAAATGTAATTTTCAAGAAAACTTTAGAATTTTTATTTTAACAACCGGCCGTCCAAATCACGTCAAACCAACTCCGTTGCTTTCCAAATTTAACATACAAGTCATAAATATAGTAATGGACCTATACCGAATTCCGAAACCAAAATATGGATTCGGTATCAACAAAGTCAAACACTGGTAAATTCTTTAAAGTCATTAAGCCTTTAAACTTCAAAATTTCGACAAAAAGCGATAACTCGAGCTAGGGACCTCCGAATTTGATTCCGGGCATACGCCCAGATCCCAAATCATGATACGGACCCACCAAGATCATTAAAATACTGATTCATGTCCATTTTCTCAAAATATTGACCGAAGTCAACTCAAATGGACTTTTAAGGCAAAATTTCATATTTTATCAATTTTTAACATAAAAGCCTTATGGAAATGTTACGCCCCATATTTTCGCACGTGAAAGTACGCTATAAGTAAATTGATGAATTCTCGGAAATGAGATGTTACATCCCGCATTTTTCGTACGTTAAAGTTTCGTCGTAAGTTAATCGACGTATGTTCGGGAATGAGATTATTTTAAGATTATAAGCATTTTATGCTCTTTCAAACAAGTAATGAGTAAATTCGTGAAGGTGAGAGGGTAAGCAAATCGAAGAAAGTGAATTTTGTCGAAGTTTGACATTTTGGGATAAAATACGGCCAAAGCTAAAATACCTGGTATTTATGGACTAGTACCATATAAGGTGCCACATGGCCATGATAGTAAGGTGTATAAGGTATGTTAAAAGTGAGTAGTATTATAAGTAATTTGAGATAATTCTTAATTATGTGAGTAATTGGTTAATTATTGGATAATGAGAGATTATCAATTAATCATGAGATTAGTGGTTAATTAATGGTATTTTGGATGATTACAAAAACGTGGCAGCCAAGGCTTTATCAAAGTATGACTCTTAAAATCATAGAATAAGGTGGCATTAAGAGAGTCTTTTTGGTGGCTTAGTCATTATGTAAGTGGGGCCCACACCCATGTATTAGAAATCTATAACTTAAGAGTCTTATGACTCTTAAAGAGAACCTCATAACATTATTTGGATCATTTCATATGCATCTGCATATATCAAAGCAACGCCAGTCTTAAACAATTCAAAATGAAAGTGAGATTTTACAATTATAATGGAGTACGGTGCAATCTTTCTCAAGAATATCATACGGATTTTTCCCTACTTCGATCCACTGTTAAGTGTTGTCGCAATTGACGTGTGCTAGAGGAAATTTTCAAAAAAATTGGCTTAGGTATGTTAAGGCTATTCCTTATTTCTTTTGGCATGATCTATACGACACGAACGAAACGAGCAAATGCACAATTTCTATAAATGACTTTATTTATAGAAATATTAGGGGTGTCTATATTCTTGATTCCCCATGTGAATTATTATTATATCTTCTATTCATGGGTCTCAGAAAAATACCTATTTGATAAAATTTATCCGACGGGCATATTATTTTTATGACATTCCGAGAAAATCTTATTAACGTATTTCTTATGCATTTCATGCATTTATACATGTACATTGACCCATGACTAGATGGCGTTATATACGCGTATATTATATGTATATGGGATATGGGAAAAAGTTATGGTGTTATATACGCACCACCACCTGATCAGCTGGTATACGTTGATGATTTGCCCACAGTAGCCGAAATGATATGATGGGATGCCCTCAGTGTCTTGATGATGTTACAAACACATATACCTATGCATGGTATGACATTTATACGCATATGCATGACATTATAAAAGTGAAATGATTCACAGAGCTATGCAGACGTACATGTCGAGTCTTTTACTCCATGTTTCTCTCATGTCTATTATTTACCGATTTTCATTCCTTACATACTCGGTACATTGTTTGTACTGACGTCCCTTTTGCTTGGGGACGCTGTGTTTCATGCCCGTATGTCTCGATAGATAGGTCGAGAGTCTTCTAAGTAGGCGATCAGCTCAACAGAAGATATTGGTGCACTCCATTTGCTCCGGAGTTGCTTGTTTGGTCAGTATGATTTAGATATGTATGGTTTGGTATGGCGGGGCTCTGTCCCGTCCTTTATGACAACTATGTACTCTTAGAAGCTTGTAGACATACGTCGTGTACGTGAAAGATTGTACGGCCTTGTCGGCCTATGTTTTGAGTTTATAAATGATCATGTTGGCCTATTAGGCCCGTATGTCACGTGTATATGATGATGTAATAAGAAAGATACGTTACGTTGGTACTCGGTTGAGTAAGGTACCAGCGTGGCCCATCGGTTTGGGTCGTGACAAAAGCGGTATCAGAGCAGTCTGTCTTAGGGAGTCTACAAACCGTGTCTAGTAGAGTCTTGTTTATGGGTGTGTCGTGCACCACACTTATAAGCAAGAGGCTACATGGCATTTTGGACTATCACTCTTTCTTCCTACTCTAGATCGTGTGGTAGAGCTCAGTTGTAAGAACTCAATTTCCTAAACAGGAACTCGATTTTTGCATCATGCTTGTGATGGATAAATATGAGGTATTCAGCAGATCATGTGTGTACTAAGACGTGTAAGCCTCTTGATAAGGAGCCTTGAGGCAAGAATACCTATCCACCTTTATGGTGAAAGACAATGGGAGATTCAGAAGAAAATACAAGTTTTAACAAGCAAAAGAAGCTAGATGAAGAAGGGTACGAGGCGCCCAGTTAATGAAGGTTAACAATATTTACAATTCAGGCAGAGGAATATAAGCTTTTTGAGTTACATTCAAAAGAAACAGAGGTATGTACAATTGGCTACGTCGATCTTAGTTATGCCCTATGAGAGCTAACATATTTGGTTTAAGATAGGACGAGATAGCAGGATCCGGCTGGGGTTAGAATAACCCAAAATGGCGAATGGATTATTTATCGTTTATTGACATCTCCGAAGGATATTGCAAATGTGCTAGTAGATATCCTTGTGAGACACCTAGATGGTGCACTCTAAAATAGTACAACTAGATATGAGTACTACAAGGACGTGCACTGGAATCCTAGAAGGGGTAGATATTACCTTAGTGTGGCTCCTGTCTCTAGTAGAGAAAGAATGTTTGGAAATTCGAAGAGCCAATGGATGGAGCAAGGGGAGCTAAAAGCAAAAGAATGTTTTGTTCGAATTTTCAGAATAAAGTGATAGATAGAAATATTAGCAGGGAAGTACGAAGAGGGATAATGAAGCATTATGAGTGAGATGTGACACATGGA
Organism: Nicotiana tomentosiformis; assembly: GCF_000390325.3. Taxonomy (NCBI): domain Eukaryota; kingdom Viridiplantae; phylum Streptophyta; class Magnoliopsida; order Solanales; family Solanaceae; genus Nicotiana; species Nicotiana tomentosiformis. The sequence continues at coordinate 88,419,691 of NC_090818.1, forward strand.
TGGCAACGGTAGAGTGTTACAGAATCTATAGTCAAATGAAGAAAGAGACGAGAGGTGATGGGCCTTAAGACAACAAAAGAGTATAGGCCATAAAGTCACATCCTCATTTCGAGAAATAAGTTCACGACTCTAACGTGATTAACAGAAAGGAAAGTTAGACCCCAGAGTAATAGAAATCAGTATGGACTGGTGAACAAGATAAACTAACCATGAATTAGGAACTGAGTAATTTGATAATAGTCAGCATCATGAGAATTTCATATCGTATTCCGGCAATAATAGAATGGACAACAAGTAATTGGTAGTTGATTCAGGAAGAGCCTAGTTATGGCTAGACAGGAGGTTACAGACGAGTCAGCAGATCGTGCAAGATAAACGTGGTAAAACCCAATATAGTGAATTCAGCCTCACAATAGTGTCATTGTAATACTTGAGAAAGATTCATAGAGGAGTCGGGGTAGTTAAAGGTACCATATGAGTGTTATGAAAATTAAAGCGAGTGCCACTGGAAAGATAGTCAAAATATCAAGTTCAGAAGCAACCCTATAAGCACAAGGGCGTGGAGTTAAGTAGCTACGGATAATTATAGGCAGGGAAGAATGTCAAAAAATTCCGTCAAGTATACGATATGATAAGTTCGCAGCTTTACAAGAATCAGAAGATCCTCCCTAAATACTACAATGAAAGACTAGCTGAGAAAATAAGAACAATGACCTAAAGAGGAAATGGTCGCGTAACAACAGTCTCACAACAACGTTGTAAGCATTCCAAAAGGAATTGGCACCTACCGTGGTTAATGAACTGGAAGTAAAAATCAAAAGTGATATCCAAAATCATATGAGTTGTATGAAATTCCAATATGCATGGGCACTAAGATAAGCTAAGTATGGACACGAAAGGGGGAAGAAAGACTAGGAAAAGTAAAAGCTTACGTTTAAAGAAAGTTGAGAAGGAACAAAAGAAATTATTCGATCAATGATCCAAAGTTAGTTACATTATGGACGCAATTAAGAGTTTGGAGTTTTATACATGCAACATATATGTTGACAATCATACGGATGTAGAAGACTCCGGTATAAGTTAAAAGAAAGAATTATGTCCAGGTCATAGACAAAGGATTGAATTGTTAAAGGATTGTATCATGGATATTCCATAGCGTCCATGAAAGGCTAAAGGAATAACTAATACCATGAGCCGCAGATCGGAATATAGCTTAAGCCTACATGAAGGTTAATTAGAGGGAAGTGAAAACTAAAGAGTTACACCAACTAAGTAAATCAGGAGCCTGATTATTGGACCAAGAAAATTATAGACCTCGTGATTGAGAACATTGCAGGATCACTCTTAAATATCAGAGGTACAAGAGAGATAGTACATTAGCCATATTCTATAACGGCTCTACGATAAAGCCAGTTAGAAGAGTACTAGCCTCATAAGAAGTTAGTATGAAGCTCTCACGAGATTGTGTAAAGAGGTGCATGTATTATAATAGAAGTTCAAGACGTGGATGTGAATTATACTTAGGTTGAAGGGAGGTCATGAAAGAGATAGAAGATACGATATGAGATTTTAAGGTAAGTAAGGTAAAGGTGGACAACATACGAGATACTCAAAAGCAGAAGGTTGTGAATAATCCGTACTTCAGATAGAGGGCTAGAAGCATCGGGATTCAGTATCTAGGAATAATGGTGGCATCATCAGTAACATATCTTCCAGCCCATGGTATAGGTATCGAAAAGCCTGACTAAGAGAGTAAAGAAGAGTTATAGGCGATGTGATGTCTCGCTTGATGTTCCAAAATAATATAAGGAAATCTATGATGCAAGAAAGTTGAAAGGTTGCAAGTAATATAAGTAGATATGTGTAGGTCGCAAGCTATTGTATGGTGAAGCAACAAGGTTCTAGAAGACAGGAGTAAGGATAAGAACGGGCAAGTGAGAAGGTAACGAAAGTGGATATGTCCTCAAGATTAAGCCCATGAAAACAAGAAGAGCAGATGGTTTCTCTAAGTTATACAAAGCTCACTATAGCCTGAATGAACTCAAAGGAGTCTAAGACTAATAGCATTTAGAAGAGATGGAATGCTGCCCTGGTAATAGAATGAGGGTGTAATTGTGATAGATAAAGGATGACGTTTGGGCCTTCGATTAAGTAGTGATCTGACGAAGAAAAGAAAGGGATCTCATGAATTGGACAGGATTAAAATACCCACGCAAGGTGAATCACATTGGGATGCCGTGAGATACGGTTATGAAAGTATGGTATCGCCCCAGGTGGATCAGTCTAGTCATTTCAGATGTTGCCCGATGAAACATGAACCCTAGCGGCAGTGTTACATAAAAGGTTAAGTTATCAGAGGTAGATAGTAGATCAATATTGGGGTGAATCAACAATGGATGGATAAAAGTTATAAAGTTTGAGATGAGATTAGGTCGTCATTCTTAAGATGAACAGTAATGTGGAAGCATTAAAGGACATAGATTTATACATATTGGATAAGCAATGAAAGTAACCTGGAATTTGGTAGCAGACCTCAGTAACGAGAAATCGAGGTAAGAGTTATGGTATAGTATGACCTACTTAGATGCAGTAAAGTCATACGAATGGATAACCGGGTCTATGAAATAAGATATAGCAATATTCGTAAGTTCGACAAAATACCGAGCGATGAACTTCAGTAATGGCTAAAAATCGGAGGAAAAAAGGAAAGAAGAGACACATGAGCGCACTTACAAGGTCAGAGTCGTACAGGTTGCATGATAGAAGGTAGCAACAGTTTCGAGACTGGAAGGATTCTGACCATAAGTCGTGGTGTGAGAAAGAGGCCTAAAGGAGGGAATGCCCTGGCCTTTTTCACAGAACAGTTGCCTAGATGGAAAGGAGAGTAATAAAGTATTCGAAAGACATAGGCTACAAAAATTATAAGTACACCAGTCAACATTAGAGGACGAATGTCCTAAAGGGGGGAATGATGTTACGCCCCATGTTTTCACACGTGAAAGTACGCTATAAGTAAATTGATGAAAGCTCGATAATGAGATGTTAGATCCCGCATTTTTCGTACGTTAAAGTTTCGTCGTAAGTTAATTGACGTAAGTTCGGGAATGAGATTATTTTAAGATTATAAGCATTTTATGCTATTTCAAACAAGTTATGAGTAAATTCGTGAAAGTGAGAGGGTAAGCAAATCGAAGAAAGTGAATTTCATCGAAGTTTGACATTTTGAGATAAAATACGGCCCGAGCTAAAATACCTGGTATTTATGAACTAGTACCATACAAGTTACCACATGGCCATGATAGTAAGGTGTATAAGGTATGTTAAAAGTGAGTAGTATTATAAGTAATTTGAGATAATTCTTAATTATATGGGTAATTGGTTAATTATTGAATATTGGGAGATTATCAATTAGTCATAAGATTAGTGGTTAATTAATGGTATTTTGGATAAAGCTTTAACTACAAAAATGTGGCAGCCAAGGCTTTTTCAAAGTATGACTCTTATTTTTATGAGATTCCGAGAAAATCTTATTAACGTATTTCTTATGCATTTCATGCATTTATACATGTATATTGACCTATGACCAGATGGCGTTATATACGCGTATATTATATATATATATGGGATATGGGAAAAGGTTATGGCGCTATATATGCACCACCACCTGATCAGCTGGTATACGTTGATGATTTGCCCACAGTGGCCAAAATAATATGATGGGATGCCCTCAGTGGCTTGATGATGTTACGAACACATATACCTATGCATGGTATGACATTTATACGTATATGCATGACATTATAAAAATGAAATGATTCACAGAGCTATGCAGACGTACATGTCGAGTCTTTTACTCCATGTTTCTCTCATGTCTATTATTTACTAATTTTTATTCCTTACATACTAGGTACATTATTTGTACTGACGTCCCTTTTGCCTGGGGATGCTGCGTTTCATGCCCGTAGGTCTCGATAGACATGTAGAGAGTCGTCCAAGTAGGCGATCAGCTCAGCGGAAGATATTGGTGCACTCCATTTCCTCCAGAGTTGCTTGTTTGGTCAGTATGATTTAGATGTGTATGATTTGGTATGGCGGGGCTCTGTCCCGAACTTTATGACAATTATGTACTCTTAGAGGCTTGTAGACGTACGTCGTGTACGTGAAAGATTGTACGGCCTTATCGGCCTATGTTTTGAGTTTATAAATGATCATGTTGGCCTATTAGGCCCGTATGTCATGTGTATATGGTGATGTAATAAGAAAGATATGTTACGTTGGTACTCGGTTGAGTAAGGTACCGGGTGCCCATCGCGACCCATCGGTTTGGGTCGTGACAGGAAAAAACACCCAGACTACACACACAAATCGAGGAAGGATTAAGGAAGCTATTGGAGGCTTCAAAACACATAATTAAGGTTTAAAACTCTAGATGACCTATCGGGTCATCACATTCTCCACCTCTAAAACAAACGTTCATCCTCGAACAGACATAGAAAAGTACCTAGATTGGTGAAAAGGTGTGGATATCTACTCCACATGTCTGACTCGGACACCCAAATAGCTGTCTCGACCGTTTGACCACTCCACTGCACTCGAACTGAAGGATAACTCTTAGACCTCAATTGTCGAACCTGTCGGGCTAGAATAGCCACCAGCTCCTCCTCATAAGTCAAATCTTTGTCCAATTGGACTAAGATGAAGTCTAACATATGGGACGGATCTTCATGATACTTCTGAAGCATAGACACATGGAACACTGGATGAACTGTTGATATGCTAGGTGGCAATGCGAGCCTGTAAGCCACCTCACCCACTCTCTCCAGAATCTCAAAGGGTCTAATGTACCTAGGGCTCAACTTGCCCTTCTTTCCGAACCTCATCACACCCTTCATGGGTGAAACCCGAAGCAATACTCTCTCTCCGACCATGAATGCAACATCATGAACTCTACGGTCGGCATAACTCTTCTGCCTAGACTGAGCTGTGCGAAGCCGATCCTAAATAATCTTGACCTTATCCAAAGCATCCTGTACCAAATCTGTACCCAACAATCGAGCCTCCCCCGGCTCGAACCATCCAACTGGCGATCGACACCGCCTCCCGTATAATGCCTCATAGGGAGCCATCTGAATGCTCGAATAGTAGTTGTTGTTGTAGGCAAACTCCGCAAGTGGAAATAACTGATCCCAAGAACCCCCAAAATCTATAACACAAGCGCGGAGTATATCCTCCAATATTTGAATAGTGCGCTCGGACTGTCCGTCCATCTGAGGATGAAATGTTGTGCTCAGCTCAACCTACGTGCCCAACTCATGTTGTACCTCTCTCAGAAGTGTGAGCTGAAATGCATACCTTGATCCAAAATGATAAACACGGGCACACCGTGAAGACGGACGATCTCGCGGATGTAAATCTCAGCCAGCCGCTCTGATGAATAGGTAACCACCACAGGAATGAAATGCGCTGACTTGGTTAGCCTGTCCACAATTACCCGTACCGCATCGAACTTCCTCTGAGTCCGTGGGATTCCATCAACAAAATCCTTAGTGATACGCTCCCACTTCCACTCAGGAATCTCTAACTTCTGAAGCAGCCCACCAGGTCTCTGATGCTCACACTTTACTTGCTGACAATTTAAACACCGAGCTACATAAGCAACTATGTCCTTCTTAATTCTCCTCTACCAATAATGTTGCCGCAATTATTGATATATTTTGGAGGCACCTGGATCAATAGAATACCGGGAACTGTGGGCCTCCTCAAGAATCAACTCACGAAGTCCATCTACATTAAGCACACAAATACGACCCTGCATCCTCAAAACTCCATCATCTCCAACCGGAACCTGCTTGGCACCACCATGTTTCATTGTGTCCCTAAGGACAAGAAAATGAGGGTCATCATATTGCCGCTCCCTGATATGCTCAAGCAAAGAAGACCGAGCGACTGTACAAGCTAGAACACGACTGGGCTCTGAAACATCCAACCTCACGAACTGATTGGCCAAAGCCTAAACATCTGATGCAAGCGGTCTCTCACCAATCGGAATATACGCAAGGCTGCCCATACTTACTGCCTTTCTACTCAATGCGTTGTCCACCACATTGGCCTTCCCGGGGTGATACAAGATGGTGATATCTTAGTCTTTCAATAGATCCAACCACCACCTCTGCTTCAAATTGAGATCCTTTTGTTTGAACAAATGCTGTAGACTCCAATGATCCGTGAAAACCTCACACGACACGCCATAAAGGTAATGCCTCCACATCTTCAGCGCATGAACAATGGCTGCCAACTCTAGATCGTGAATATGGTAATTCTTCTCATGGACCTTCAACTGCTGCGACGCATATACGATCACCGTTCCATCCTGCATCAATACTTCTCCGAGCCCAACACGAGATGCATCACAATATACCGTATAAGATCCCGAACCTATGGGCAACACCAATACCGGTGTTGTAGTCAAAGTAGTCTTGAGCTTCTGGAAGCTCGCCTCACACTGGTCTGACTATCTCAACGGGGCACCCTTATGGGCCAATCTCATCAATGGGGCTGCTATAGATGAAAACCCCTCCACAAATCGATGGTAATAACCCGCCAAACCTAAGAAACTCCAGATCTCCATAGCTGAAGTGGGTGTAGGCCAGTTCTAAACTGCCTCAATCTTCTTAGAATCCACCTGAATGCCCTCTGCCGATACTACGTGCCCCAAGAAAGCGACCGAGTCCAACCAAAACTCGTACTTTGAAAACTTGGCATACAACTAGCTATCTCTCAGAGTCTAATGTACAATCTGAAGATATTGCTCGTGCTTCTCTCGATTGCCAGAGTAGATCAAGATATCATCAGCAAAAACAATCATGAAAGAATCCAGATAGGGCTTGAACACCTGGTTCATCAAATCCATAAATGCTGTTGGGGCCATTGTCAGCCCAAATGACATCACTATAAACTCATAATGCCCATATCAAGTCCGCAAAGCTGTCTTAGGGACATAAGATGCCTTAATCCTCAATTGATGGTAGCCAGATCTCAAATCAATCTTTGAAAATACCTTGGCACCTTGAAGCTGATCAAATAAGTCATTAATCCTTGGCAATGGATACTTGTTCTTGATAGCAACCTTGTTCAACTACCGATAATCTATGTACATCCTCATCGACCCATCATTTTTCTTCACGAACAACACAGGCGCACCCCAGGGCGAGACACTAGGTCTAATAAAGCCCTTATCAAGCAAATCTTGCAACTGCTCCTTCAATTCTTTCTACTCAATAAAGCCCTTATCAAGCAAATCTTGCAACTGCTCCTTCAATTCTTTCTACTCTGGCGGGGCTATACGATATGGCGGAATAGAAATGGGTTGAGTGCCTAGAGCAAAATCAATACAAAAGTCAATATCTCTGTCGGGTGGCATCCCTGGCAGATCTATAGGAAACACCTCTGGAAACTCACGAATAACTGGTACTGAATCCATGGAAGTAACCTCCGCACTAGAATCGCGGACATAAGCCAAATAAGCTAGACACCCTTTCTCGACCATATGCCAAGCCTTCACATAAAAGATAGCCATGCTGGTAGAATGGCCAGGAGTCCCCCTCCACTGTAATCGAGGCAACCCCGGCAAGGCTAAGGTCACCATCTTGGCGTGACAATCCAATATAGCATGATAAGGTGACAGCCAATCCATACCCAAGATGACATTAAAATCTACCAAATCGAGAAGTAGGAGATCTACGCTAGTCTCAAGACTCCCAATGGTAACCACATATGAATGGTAGACACGATCTACAATAATAGAATCTCCCACAGGTGTGGACACAGACATAGGAGCACTCAAAGAATCACGAGGCACAACCAGATATGAAGCAGAGTAGGATGACACGTATGAATAAGTAGAGCCCGGATCAAATAAAACTGAAGCATCCATATGGAAAACTGAAACAATATATGTGATAATAGCATCAGATGACTCAGCCTCAGGCCTGGATGGGAAAGCATAACATCGGGTCTAGGCCCCACCACTCTGAACCATGTCCCTGAGACAACCTCTAACTGGTTGGCCTCCACCTCTAACGTCCTGACATCTACCTCTAACAGCCTGACCTCCACATCTGGCTGCCTGACCCCTACCTCTAGTTGGCTGAGCAGGCAGTGAAGCAACCGGTGTTGGAACTATGGCATGAGGACCCTACTGTTGTGAGCTACCTAGTGCCCGAGGGCAAAATCTAGCAATGTGCCTCAGGTCACCATAAGTGTAAAAGGACCTCGACTGATGTGACTGTTAACCCTGTCGACCTGAGTAACGACACTAAAAACTCTGGAGCAGAGGTGCACTAATAGGAGTTGGTGGTGCAATGTAGGCTAGCTGATCGGGATGAGACATATGAGGGATGCGACCACCTGAAGCACTGTGAGATACCTGGAGCGCTGAAAGATACGGCCTAGAAGGATGGCCTCTACCAAAAGTACCCCTGCCTCCAGACGAGGCGCCACTGAAACCACCAAAATGATGAGGCCTCTTATTAGACCCCTGCCCTCTCTCCTGAGCAAGAACCACCTCGATCCACCTAGTGACATTGGCAGCCGCCTGGAAAGATGTCTCACCCCTGATCTCCTTGGCCATTTGTAGCCTGATAGGGTGAGCGAGTCCATCAATAAACCTACTCACCCTCTCTCTCTCACTAGGAAGCAGAAGGATAGCATGACAGGATAGATCCACAAAACGAGTCTCGTACTGAGTAACAGTCATACTGCCTTGCTGGAGATGCTCGAACTGCCTACGTTAATCCTCTCTCAAAGTGATAGAGAGAAACTTCTCTAGAAATAACTGTGAGAACTGCTCCCAAGTAAGTGTAGGCGACCTAGCTGGTCTGGTCAACATGTCATCTCTCCACTACCTCTTGACGGAACCCATCATCTAAAATACAACAAAATTGACCCCATTGGTCTCAACTATACCCATGTTCCACAGCACCTCATGGCAGCGGTCAAGATAATCTTGTGGGTCCTCAGAAGGTGTACCACTGAAGTGAACTGGGAAGAGCTTTGTGAACTTGTCTAATCTTAATAATCACTCAGAAGACATGGCAGGCCTATCACCGACCTGTACCGCAACAACTGGCTGAACTACCCCAACTGGAGGGGCTGCTGGAGACTGATACTGGGGAGCCATCTACTCCAGAGTGTGAATAGTGGGAGTCTGTGCACCTCCTCCAGCCCGAGAGACGGCTAGTGCCACAGGAAATGCACCAACCTAGGCCACACTCTCCATAAGGCCCACCAAATGGACTAGAGCGTCCTGAAGCACTAGGGTGGCGATGAACCCCTCCAGGACCCGAGCTGGTCCAACAGGCACAGTCAGAGCTGGAACCTTCTCATCAGAATCTACCTAAGGCTCCATTGTTGGTGCTGCTGCTCGAGCTCTAGGCTGATCTCTGCCTCGGCCTCTAGCGCGACCTCGGCCTCATCCTTTGCCGCTAGTAGGAGCTGCCACTGGGGGCTCCGGCTGCTGTCCAACTAAAGATGTTACATGTGCTCTCACCATCTGTGGGACGACAAAAAGAGAAGAGTTCAATCAGCAATGATAGAATAAAACCGCACGATAAAGAAGAATAGAAGTGAAATTTGTTCCTAAACTTTATATTCTCTGGAACATAAGTACAGACGTCTCCGTACCGATCCTTCAGACTCTAATAAGCTTTCTTGTGACTCGTGAGACCTAAGTAACCTAGTGCTCTGATACCAATTTGTTACGACCCAAAATTTCCACCTTCGGGGCCATGATGGCGCCTAACATTTCACTTACTAGGCAAGCCAACTTTAGAGGATCTTTAAGTCAATTTTTAATCAATTCAATTAAGTAAAAAAAATTAAGCCGAAGAGAAACTAAAATGGAATACAAATGACATAAAACCAATAATATCTAAGTACAACCCGGATGTGGAGTCACGAGTTCACGAGCTTATAGAATCTCTACAAAATAGGGTTTGAAATAAATACAACTGTCTCGGATGAAAATGACAGTAAATAGGGGAAATGGAAGGGGACTTCAAGGTCTGCGGACGCCAGCAGATCTACCTCGAGTCTTCGAATGCCAATCTGAGATGATACACATCATGGGCAGCTGGGACCAGTACCAAAATCTGCACAAGAAGTGCAGAGTGTAGTATGAGTACAACCGACCCAACATGTACAGACGGAAATATATGTACAACATAACAACAAATATAGAATTAACAAGTACTATTGGGAGGGGACATGCTAAAGGGGTACAAGATACGATAACTATAACAGGGAATGATAATAAGAAACAGTCAATAAACCTTCAACCAACAAAATGAACAAACATAATGAATAAAACTACACGGCATCACCCTTCGTGCTTTTACTCTCAGCCTCACCATGAAACAGTAATAAGGGCACGACATCACCCTTCGTGTTTTTACTCTCAATCTCACCATAACATGATAAATACGACACGGCATTACCCTTCGTGCTTTTACTCTCAATTTCATCATGAACAATAGATATGGCATGGCATCACCCTTCGTGTATTAACTCTCAAATATAGCACAACATCACCCTTCATGCATTAACACTCAAATATGGCATGACATCACCCTTCGTGCATTAACACCCTCCCTTACCATGTAACAATTAACATATAACAACAGGGTGATAGAATAAGCAAGATCATGTCTTATGTCAACAATGGTTACACTATACCAATCTCTACTTCAGAAACAATGCTCAATTATCATAGATAGTCCATAAGTGTGAAAAGAACAATCAATTTAGTAATTAACTAGTCTAAGCATGGATATTAAGATCAAAGAAAGAAATAAATTACAAGGAACAAGTCCCACCTGCATGCTTTAAGGCAACAAAAACGCATAAGTACTCGTCACCTCATATATACATTGTATCCAACATTTAGACAAGTAGCAAATAGGCAAACAAGTCCTAATCCCTCGAGTCAAGGTTAACTACGACACTTACCTCACTCCAAAAGTCGACACAAAGCTCTACCGGAGCCTTTCCCCTATAATCCGTCTCCAAACCACTCGTATCTAACCACAATTGACTCAATAATGTTAAATATTTCTAAAGGAATCAATTACAATGCATAGATTTTGGATTTCCACACTTTTCCCCAAAAAGTCAAAAATGACCCCGGGCCCACTTGGTCAAAACCTGAGGTTCGGACCAAAATCCATTTTTCCATTCACCCCCGAGCCCGATAATATAATTAGTTTTGGAATCCGACCTCAATTTGAGTTCTAAATCCCTAATTTGTTAAAATCGTCAATTCTTCCTAAATCACTAGTTTTCTACCATGGAAGAACAAAGATTAGGGCTAGATATTAATGGGTGATGTTAGAAATGGAAGAAAATCAGTTAAAGTGTACAAGCCTATGAATTGGTGTTGAGTTTCCCCTTAAAAATCGCCTCTAGGCCGAGCTCTAATGAAGAGTTTATGAAAAATGGAAGAAATCCCGTTTTTGGACTGTTTTAAATCACTGGCAACAAGTGTTTATCGTGTTCGCGTGAAACCTGATGCATTCGCGAAGAGCATGGCCTAACTATGTTACGCGATCACGAGTAACTCCATGCATTCGTGAAGGTCTAGCCCGCCTCACCTATGCATTCGCGAGACTGGGCTCGCGTTCGCGTAGAGGCATCGCGTAGAGTTACCTCAACTCCCCTGCTCAGCCTATGTAACGCTACGCGTTCACGTGTGACTGGTCACGTTCGCATAGAGGAGGCCCCCCAATGCTACGCTTTTACGACCAAGGTTTCGCGTTTGCGTAAAACAAAATCTCCCCCAGCCCATTTTATCCTTCGCGATCGCAGGAGTATATTCGGGACCGCGAAGTACGAAAAACCAGAAACCAACATAAGTGAAAAACTAGCAAACTTTCTAACTTCAAAAGGTCCGTAGGCTATCCGAAAATCACCCGAGCCCTTGGGGATCCAAACCAAATATGCACACAAGTCCACAAACCTAAGACGAACTCGCTAGCAAGGTCAAAACACAAAAATAACGCCCAGAACTACGAATCGGACACCAATTCAAATGCAATTTTCAAGAAAACTTTAGAATTTTTATTTTAACAACCGGACGTCCGAATCACGTCAAACCAACTCCGTTTCTTTCCAAATTTGACAGACAAGTCATAAATATAGTAATGGACCTATACCGAATTCTGGAACCAAAATACGGATCCGATATCAACAAAGTCAAATACTGGTAAATTCTTTAAAGTTATTAAGACTTTAAACTTCAAAATTTCAACAAAAAGCGATAACTCGAGTTAGGGACCTTCAAATTCGATTTTGGGCATACGCCCAGATCCCAAATTACGATACGGACCCACCAGGACCGTCAAAATATGGATCCGGGTCCGTTTGCTCAAAATATTGACTGAAGTCAACTCAAATGGATTTTTAATGCAAAAGTTCATATTTTATCAATTTTTAACATAAAAGCCTTACGGAAAAACACTAGGATTGCGTACACAAATCGAGGAAGGTTAAGGAAGCTATTGGAGTCTTTAAAACATAGAATTAAGGTTTAAAACTCAAGATGACCTATCGGGTCATCACAGGTAGTGTCCCGAGTATTGTTGATCAAGGATATGGAGTCAATATATGCACGCTCTATACCCTACGAGAGTTGGGTATTCATCTGAGAGATCAAAAAGAAAGCCATGTGAGGGTAAGAGCTTTTGACGGGTCACATAAGGACATCATTGGAGAAATCCATGTAGCTCTGCAAATTGGATCAATTGAGTTTCCCATACTGTTCCAAGTGATGGACATTTCATACTCATATAACTTGTTACTAGGAAGACCTTGGATACATATGGCGGGGGCAGTCCCGTCCACCCTCCATCAGTGCATGAAGTTCGAGTGGGGTTATCAAGAGATTGTAATGTACGGCGAATGGAGCCAGTAAGCTTATCTGGAACATGCAGTTCCATTCATAGAAGGATTAGACGGGGTTTCTTTTAATGCGGAAGACATCATGCGGACCATGGAGATAGAAAAGACCGAGCAAAATCTGGGTATGCAGTCACCATATAGATCAAAGATGGCTATGAGAGAAATTTTGAAATATGGTTACAGACCAGGAACCGGGCTGGGAAACCGATCAGATGGCATAACAGAGCCAATTAAGCCAAGTGCACAGAAAGGTAGAGCCAGAATAGGGAATCATCCTCCAACTGGAAAGACTTGTAGCGGTGGCTTCAGGAAGAAAGCTTTTGTGCCAAAGTATGTTTTGGGTCGGGGTCAGAGCACAACACCAGAAGATGACATCGTTGATTAAATGGGAAGGTTGTTCGTGACCATGATCGAGGAGCGCTGTGACAAAGTTGATATCAATACACTGACCATTCGAAATGCAAAACCAGGAGAGGACTTGCAGAATTGGACCGCTAGCCCATCTTTGGTTCGCCGGGAGTCTTGTTATTGTGGAATTGTAAAGCTTTTTGAAAATAAAATAAAAATTATTGCAAACTTATTTATCACTTCATTTATATTTATTTTTTCTTTTTTCAGTAATCAAGATGACAAAACCCGCGTTTCATGATTATGACATGTAACGAAACCCTCGAGCAAAGTGATCCAGATTACGAGGAATATGATAAATGTATGATGCCAATAATCTCCCACAAGAGATCGAACAGTTGGAAAGCTAGAAAAAATCTAACCTTGAAGAGACAGAAGTAGTCAACTTGGGAAGCGAAGAAAATGTGAAAGAGACTCGAATATGCATCCATTTAGAAGCAGAGTGGAAAGAAAAGTTGGTCGAGCTCCTCCGACAATACATCAACATATGACAACATGCCTGGATTGGGCACCGACATCATTTCACATTGATTTCCTACCGATTCTACCAGACCGCTAGTCAAAACAAAATCTAGAAAGTTGATACCAGATTTGAGTTTGAGGATAAAAGAAGAAGTAACCAAGCAGATATAGGCAAACATGGTGAGAGTTTCCAATTATCCCACATGGTTGGCAAATATCGTACTGGTACCAAAGAAGGATAGGAAGATCATGATATGTGTGGATTATCGACATCTTAACAAGGCTAGTCTGAAAGGTAATTTCCCTTTACCAAACATTTATATTCTCATTGACAATTGCGCGAAGCATGAGCTGCAGTCATTCATGGAGTGTTTTGTCGGGTACCATCAGATCCTGATGCATAAAGAAGATGCAGAGAAGACAATGTTCACTACTTCTTGGGGAGTTTACTACTACCGAGTCATGCCATTTGGCCTCAAGAATGTCGGTGCTACTTATATAAGGGCCATGCCGACCCTCTTTCACGACATGATTCACAAAGAGATTGAGGTATATGTGGATGATGTCATTATCAAATCTCAAAAGAGTGCAGAACATTTGGAAGACCTAAAGAAGTTTTTTGAACGCTTGCGAAGTAAAGTTGAACTCTGAAAAATGTGCATTCGGAGTCCCTGCTAGAAAATTGTTAGGTTTCATAGTAAGTAGGAAAGGGATAAAATTGGATCCCTCAAAGATAAAAGCCATTCATTACTTACCCCCGCCCAAGAGTAAAAAGTATGTGATGAGTTTCCTTGGTAGGAAAAATTACATTAGCACATTCATAGCCTAGTCCACGGTAATTTTTGAACCTATCTTAAATCTGCTGAAAAAGGATGCCGCTACAAAGTGGACAGAGGAGTGTCAGAAAGCCTTCAACAAGATCAAGGAGTACCTGCCAAATCCACCAGTGTTGGTTCCTCCTGAACCCGAGAAGCCATTGTTATTATACCTGTTAGTTTTGGATAAGGCATTTGGATGCGTGTTGGGACAACATGACGAGACTGGGAGAAAAGAGCAAGCTATATACTACTTAAGCAAGAAGTTTACACCATGTGAAGCCGAATACACTCTGATAGAGCGCACTTGTTGTGCCTTGACTTGGCTCGCGCAGAAGTTGAGGCATTACATGTCAACATACACCACACATCTAATATCCCAACTTGACCTGCTCAAGTATATCTTCCAGAAGCCGATGCCTATAGGAAAATTTGCCAAATGGCAGATTCTTCTCACCGAATTTGACATTATGTACATAACACAAAAGGCCATCAAAGGACAGGCCTTGGCTAACCACCTTGCAGAGAATCCAGTGGACAAGGATTATGAACCGCTCACTACATACTTTTTGGACGAAGATGTGTTGTTTGCCGAAGAAGACATTGGAGAGTCATACCTAGGATGGAGAATGTTCTTCGATGGAGTAGCAAATTTCAAAGGAGTAGGAATTTAGGCAGTCTTAATTTCAGAATCAGACAAATGTTTTACGTTTCAATAGAACTACTCCCATCGCACGAAGATACATTCTACATTACAAGTCAACTACTCCCATCGCGCAGAGACACTCCAAACTATGAGGAGACTTAATGCTCCGAGAGCTGTGGAATGGTACACAAGATGGCTAACAATCGAGTCAAATTCAAGTACCCTGTCATCCTAATCCCAAATAACGGCTAGCCAGCAACCAGGCATCATCATTCCTGCATCATTTACATCACATCTTAAACATATCTGCATTACGATATATGGGTATGTGTGTATTTCATTTTTGCAAGAACAAACATCGCAACGTGGAACTTCTTCTATGCAACAAACCAAGCTACAACGCTATTATGGGAACTTCTTCTGCGAGCATCGCTTCATCCAAACCATCACTCTAGAATTATATGAGGCTTGATCCTTGTTAAGCCCGAGGTATGTAAGTAATTAAAAGCCATATGTCATTTCTGCAATGCATGCCTGAGGTCGCGACAAAATTGGCCTTGGTTCGATTTCTTTGCTTGAAAACTCTTTCATCATCTCTGGTCAAAGAGGGTCAGCTGTTGACGACCAATTTTGGCCTTCCCTTTTAAAATTTATTTATTTATACTTAACGATTTGGAATAAATGTGTTGAAAATATTTTCTAATCAATAATACCTATTTTTCATAAAAATTAGTAATTACTAGTGTTGAAATTAATAATTTGGTATTACATAATTATAAGATGTATCATACTTACTATTTTGAGACTATTAAAGTAACCTTTATATACATTACACGAGTTTTACAATTAATTTAATAAGTTATTCCTTAATTTTTAGTTAATTAGTCTACTATTTCTATAATTCGAATTTAACGTCATAATTTGGAAAATAAAGTATTTTTATAAATAATTAATTAATTACAGTAAATAGTAGTGTATTTTGATAATTATAATTTCTATTACATTTTACTGAAATTATTTAAGTTCATTTAAATTAATTATAAATATTTTAAAAACCAAAAAGGCTATAGTTGCAAATACCTAGTTAAATGCAAAATGGCTATTCTTTAAATTATTTACAGCCCAAAATACCAAGCCTAAACGGATTAGATCCGGTCTAAACAACCCCATCTACTCCACCTTGGCGATGCAGGATACCCTCCCTAAGCCAATCAAACTCAGCCACGTCACCCGTCTCTATCACTCACATAAGAAGCACATTCCATCTGAGCCGTTGATTCATTTGATCAACAACCCACATTTTATCTCTTATTTGTTCTTTAATTTTACACACATCTTCAGATTCATCTCAACTGTCGAAACCCAAATATCCAACAGTCCACATATTTTGTTATTTTAAACATTAAAGCCAGAATTATCAGGGTCGTTGATCTAAAGATCTAACGGCCCAGATCACCTCCACCCGTTTAAACCTAGAGACGACCTAATCTCTACCCAAACCCTAATCATTCCCCTATACGACTCAATCGCCCCCTTTCCCTTTTCACTCTCAATTCTCTCGTTTGCCCAGCTCCATCAATCAAAGGACCTTGCACAAATTCGTTCAATGTCATGAGATTTAACTTCAAATCATCTCTTTTGTCTCTCATATTAACGATTCTCGCTGAATCTTTGCTCGTTTTATCTTGGTGATTCAAAATCCCCAAATCCGAAACCCTAGACCAAATAATGCAATGCCAAATCTTCAGAATCCTTCTATGTTTTGTTAAATGTATGGCATGCATGAACGTTTCTCAGCTCTATCATGATTATTCTTGGTCCAGAGGTCAAGCGAAGTGACCTCTGGACATTGAGGCTCTTACCTCGATGTGCAGAAGTGTAGTATGAGTGCACCATGGTCGGTACCCAGTAAGTATCAAGACTAACCTCGATGGAGTAGTGACGAGGTACAAATCAAGACACCTACTAGACAAAATAACCCGTGCAGTATTGAAGTATAAAGCTAATAACAAAAGCAGATATCAATAAATGGAAACAAGAATCAACAAGTGATATAAATAATAAAGCAATAAGAACACTGTGAAGTATAGTTAAAACAAAATAAGGAACACAAAGGACAACCAATTAATCAAGTCGTTCTAACACAAGTTTCACAACGAAATCACTCTGTGATACCTCAGCTCATAATCACAAGTCACGAGTCTCAACCCACCATCCTATGCTCATAGCACCTTGTGCCCACATTTCAAATCACAACCGCACGGACAACTCACATGCCAATATCTCAATCCGCCCGGCATGATCACGGGCTCACATTCACAATTCGCCCGACATGGTCATACACTCATAATCACAATCCACCCGACATGTTCATAGGCTCATAATCACTATTCGCCGACATGGTCATAGGCTCATAATCATAATCTATACAAAGTGGTCACAGGCTCAATATCAACATTAAAATCGATAATACAAGAACACATGGTCATGATTAATAAATGTCAAGTTTCATGCTCCTGAGCTAGTATAGGTGGCATGCTACGGTGTATGCTTATGCGAGTGTACTACTGTAGCCCAAGTCAACAAGTAATATCAAAGATATCGAGTAGATCATTGTAGCAACACGACAAATCATGTAAGGTGTATGACATATGTAAGGAAAAGCACACCATCACACGAAAATCACCAACACAATATCCCCAATCATCACTGACATTGCTACCCTTATCTCTCTGATAGCCACCCATATCACTCCGCCCTGACAATTATATTAGCCACCCATATCACTCTGATAGCCCCCCTTATTACTCTGTATAATAGCCACCCTTATCGCTCCGCCTAGACAGTAACACAAAAGCCACCCGTATCACTCTGTACATTCAACATGCCATCCTTATGCTCCACAAAACAAAAACGGTGAAATACCACCCTTATACTCCGCATAACAACAACCAAGCACACAACAATTCACATGTTCTAACATCACCATAACACGACATATCAACTTGTATCACAAGTGCCCATAGGCCACAACCTTTCCAAAGATCCAACAATATCAATATTTCCACAACAAATAGCCCACGACTCAACATAATGTGTATGAAATCTCAATAACAACAAAATAAACGGGAAAGTAACTCAAAAAGGAATAACACCCCCTTTAAACATAACTTCAATTAAAATAGATTAATTACTTTCGATAACCTCAATCCCAATTAATTGTTTAAGGATAAACTCAATAGTGAAAGTATTTCTATGAAATGGCAAACTTCGGATTCTGGTGTATGAATAGGCTAATAATGAAAGAGATGGCATGAACTAGCAGTACGTCTAAATGAATGAGAATAACCCGGCAAAAAAAGGATATCATGTAACAACAATTTTAACTAAGAGTAACTTCACAATAAAGGAAATCACATAATGATAAAAGTGATAACAACTTCAAATAAAGCATATATGAGCAAACTCGATAATTAAAGAATATGACATGTAATGACAACTTCAAATAAAGCATGTGATAGTATACATGACGAATAAAAGATATAACATGTGCTAACAATTCCAAATAAGTACATGAAAGAAGCCTAAGAATCTAAGTCGGTCAATTTTTCACATATAAGCCCAAGTATGTACTCGTCACCTTGCGTACACGGCTTTCACATGATACAAATAGCACGAACGACTCAAATCCTAAGGGGTAGTTCCCCCATACAAATTTAGGCAAAATACTTACGTCAAAGAAGCTAAACCGGTACTCTAAAATGACCTTCTCGTGTGAAACAGACTCCGAACGGCTCAAATCTAGCCAATATAACTTAATATCATAAATAAAAATCATAGGAAATAATTCCATATAATAAAACTTCGATCTTTAATGAAAACTAAAAAGTCAACCTTGGGCTCACCTCTCGGAACCCGACAAAATTCACAAAATTCAAACACACATTCCTATATGAGTCCAACCATACCAAAATTATCCAATTCCAACATCAAATCGACCTTCAAATCCTCATTTTACATTTTTGAAAGTTTATATAATAATTCTCATTTTCTGCCATTCAAATCACTAATTTAATGTTAAAAACAAAGATGGAATCACGAAATATAATCAAATCTGGATAAAGAACACTTACCCCAATCCAAAGTGTGAAAATCTCCTTCATAATTGCCCAAATCCTAGCTCCATAGCTCAAAATATGATAAAATGACCAAGACCTTCAAAATAGAGTACTTTAAACACTACTCCAGAGGTACCCTTCGCGATCGCGATTCAAAAATTTTCCAGCGCAAATTTTACCCTTCACGATCGTGTCCATTCCCCGCGATCGCGATGAACAAATTCACATTACCCTTTCCAAACTCTTCTCATATAGTATGTAGTTTAATAGCCATAACATTTTGTACAAAACTCCAAATGATAAATGGTTTAATTTTCTAAAAAATAAACTCAATGTGCTACAACTTCCATTTTTGGATCATCTCAAAATTTCTTATAAATTGCAAGATATGAGCTTCAAAAATTGGGTCAGTGACAGTAGAATGTCCCGAGCCCCTTGGGACCCCGTTCTAACATACCAATAACATCCGTACAATAATGCGGACCTGCTCGAGGCCTCAAATCACATCAAACAACATCAAAACTATAAATCACACCTTAAATCGAACTTAATGAACTTATGAACTTTCAACTTCTACAACTCGCGCCGAATTATATCAAATCAACCCGGAATAACCTTAAATTTTGCATGCAAGTCCCAAATTACATAACAGAGCTAGTCCAACTCTCGGAATCGCAATCCGAGACCGATATTCACAGAGTCAACTCCCGGTCAAACCTCTCAACCTTCCAAACCTTCAACATTCCAATTTTTTCCAATAAGCACAATGCGAATATGACTAAATATGCAAAGACAAACACACAAGTTAACTATTAAATAAAACCGGCAGGCACAACTCCCTATCAGTACCATACTACGAATCAATTCTACAAAGGAGAATCAAAATATATGACCTAACCATAAGGATCTCATCCTAATATAACCCCCCACCGCGGCACGTATCCCGGTTAAAACATATCAAGCCATATGAAAGTCCGAGGATCCTATCTCCAGCTCTGAATCACAAGTAGAATACACATCATACCAACCGAACCCTTCCACTTATTCAATTCCGTGAAAAACAATCACAACATGTAACGAACTCCCCATACCGGTAGATCATCTAAATCACAAATCATAACCAAACCATCCAGAAATCACATCAAAAACTACTGTAATGAGTTATAGAAAGCCACTTCTAGTCTCATAGCTCTCAATAGTGAACAAAACCAAATGATAGGCGTGGGCTACCACTATAGAATCTCCCAACAAGGGTAAACACATAATTATAGTACAAAATAACGAAACTCACCCTTATGTGAAGCAAGATAGGAGGACTCACCCCAATACGCAGAACCGAATCAAAATACAAATGATGCTCCTCTATAACAAATTGAAACCATACCTGTAATGACATCATCTGGTGCAGTGGCCTCAGGCCTACCATAAAAATCATATCAACGGGTCAGGCCTCCCCCTCTAGGGCGCCCTCTACCCGCCTGTCCTCCACCTCTAACTTACTGTGCAAGTGGCATAACAACTGGAATAGAGCTCGCAACCTGAGCGCTCTGATGAAATCTGCCCCTCCCAAGTCTAGGACAATCTCTCATGATGTGCCTGGTATCACCAAACTCACAACAACCCCTTTGCGGTCGTGGTTGCTCGTACTAAGTCTGTACCGGATAACTTGAATAACCGCTGTACGAACCCCGTACCAGTGGTGCACTTAAAGAACTAACTGGAGCACCACCAATATTCTGAAGTGAGGACTTGACTAGCCGACTACTCGGGCCTCCGCCATGATGGGACACAAATGAAGAGTAGAATCCATTGAACCTTCCAGAACCTCGAGACCTCTCGGTCTCCTTATCCTCCCTCTCCTCACCCCGAATACGCTCTAACATCATGGCAATCTCCACCACCTTCTGAAATGGAGTATCAGTATGGAACTCCCGAGCCATACTGAATCTAAGATCATAACTGAGCCCTTCAATGAATCTGCGGACTCGCTCTCTAACTGCAGGAACCAAAGTAGGTGCATGACGGGATAAATCACCAAACCTGATGGCATACTCTGACACCTTCATGGTGACCTGGCGCGACTGCTCAAACTCTGTACGCCACGCATCCCGGAGGGTCTAGAGAACAAACTACCTCAAAAATATCTCTAAAACTGAGCTCAAATGGGTGCTGCTGCATCGGCTGGTCTATCCTCCTCATAAACTTGGCAAAACTGATACGTTTCTCCCGACAGCTAAAATATAGTAAAAACAACTTCGCTCACCCCTACAAATACCCATTGTGCAGAGAATACAGTGACACTTCTCTAGAAATCCTTGTGCATCCTTGATCCACGTCCAATCTGCACTCAATAGTGAGTGGAAACGGTCGTTGGAAGAATAGTACCCAACAAGAGTTGAGATCGATTTTCACAGGGAGTTTAATATGGGTGTTAGGGTATACACTTGATAAGAGCAAATGAAATAACTAAATTGTGCTTCCAAACAAAGGACTTTGTTTTCTACTTTCAAATTATCACTAACAATTATAAACTAATGAGAAGAAACTAGAAAGAGAATGATTGTTTTTGTTGTTTTTACCAAATAGTTAAAAAGCCTAGGGGTGTGACCTTTACCTAGGTGTTTGCCTAATGGGTTAAGTACTTTAACACTTGTTTTATTGATCAGGGTGTATTATATCTCTCAACTCTAAGTTACCCACTCAATACCTCTCGGTCATAGAGTGATTTTGCCCAATTTGGCTTTCTCAATCCCAAATGGTTATCAAGCTAAATAGTTGATATGAGCTCAAGTCGGGTTTTCCCTATCTGTAGTTCAAACCCTTTAATTAGGCTAATCAAACCCTTAATTAACCCAATTTCTTGTTAGCCAAGCTTTCCTAAACTAGGTCCCTCTTTCTCAAGTAAAGAAATAGTCAAAAGACATGAATCAATGTTTGCAACCATTAATTCTAAAATTAAAGCATAAACAAGGCTAAATAATGAATACCCAATCATAAACAAGCATTAAATTAAATACCCATAAGGTTTTCCCACTAGGGTTGGGTCACAACCCTAGTAAAAGTCTAGCTACTCATAGTAGAAAATGAAGAAAACAAAAAGGAAATACTAATTAAACTCATAACATAAGATTAAAATGATAAACTATGATGTTTTAATCCCAAAATGATCACAAATTTCCTAAAATGGAAAATTACAACGGCTACAATTGCTTGAAATTCAAAACTTTACCTAAAAGTGTGATTCCCGACTATTTATAGTGGTCCATAATTCGCTGACAAAAATGCCCCTCGAGATCTTCTGCGTCCGTACAATTCCATGTGCGGTCCGCACATTGCTTGGTCTTGCAGGGACTTAGATTCTACAGCCGCACAATTTGGTCTGCGACTGCAAGTCAGCTTCTGCGGCCGCACAATTCTAGTTCGGTCCGCACTTCAGGCAAGGTTTCAAGTCTTGGTAATTTTCACACTCTCTGAACTTTTGATTCTTGTCAGTGCGGACCATGTTCTGCAGCCGCACAATTCATGTGTTGTCCGCACTTCTGCTTAAAGACTGCTGGGCTTCTTTAACAGTTATACGGGCACAGAGGGAATTTTGCAGTCCGTACTTTCTTCTACGATTGCAAAAATACCTCTGCAGACCGCACTTCTTGTGTGTTGTGCCCCTTCTTGCCTTGTGAGTCAGAACACTCCTTTTTTAGTCAGATTTCTTTATGAGAGCCTAAATTTCCAACATTTCCTGTAATTTGCACACTTTCATTAGTGTTGGGAACATAAATCAATACTTTCAGACTAAAACAAAAGCAAAAAGCTACTAATAAGTGCTCAAAATCAACACTTATCAACTCCCCCAAACTTAAGTCTTTGCTCGTCCTCAAGCAAATAATTTAGTTCCCACCTCCGCAAAGTTAAAGGTCATTTCAGCGAGTCAATGGTGAGCCATTCATACTCAGTTTGGACCAAAAGTTACCCACAGTACTCATGCATTATCAACAAAGTGACAAGTCAAATATTCATGCACATATAGTTCTAATGTGACATTTGAGCTTCATAAATTGACTTTACTCATCAAGGACTCTTCTTCTATCATGTAGGTTATAGTGGACTCCAAACACTTCCTCCTCTACCTTCCATTTGCCAAGCTCACTTAAAAAGTTAGCATTCAATCTTAAGATTCATGAAAGGTTCACTCTTCTCTCACAAGAGAATGTCACAAGTACGGCTTCAAGTACCATAGGCTTGCCCTCATGTAGATTACCACTAATGTAAGCTCACTCGGTTCGAAATCAAGTAGGGCTTATTTCGTGTTGTAATGAGGGCTCTTGGATTAGGGTAGGATACGATATGGGTAACTGGTTACACCTTTCCTTAAGCAATCCACATTTTCATTTCTCGGCTCACAATTACCAATTCCTAGAGGCATTTTCTTTTTATTTAGGGGCTAGAGAGACTTAACATCACTCTTTCTTGTCCATTTCATTCTTTTTCTCCCTTTGATGCTCATGTTAGGGATCATTACCTCTTTTCAAATCCATCAACCCTTCCACTTATTCTCTTTTTTGCTTTTTTTCTTTTACTTTTCTTGCCTTCTCTTTTCATAGATATCATTTTTTTTCTTTTCGTGCCTTGATACCTTTTTCAAATTCCTCATCTCTCCCCGAAACTTATGCTTTAAGCCACTTATTTTACAAGAATTCTAAGAAATGTCCGGGTGCCAAGAGAGGATCACGACAAAACAGGTGAAGGCTTATAACATGGTTATCAAATGAGAAAGGCTAGAGGCTCAAATGGGGTTGACTAGGGATAACGACACTGGTTGGCAATAGAAAGCACAAACGGGCCAATGAAAGACTACAATCATTTCTCAAACCAAACAAAACTTAGGATTTCGCCTTGAAGCACATTCGGGCATGTTCTAGACCATTCACACGGATTGGACTAGCAACAATTCATCTCACCCCTCGCGCAATTAGATCGTAAAAGAGGATAGAGTCGAGATCTTACAACAACCACATTCAAGTTTAAAGATCACTAT
Organism: Nicotiana tomentosiformis; assembly: GCF_000390325.3. NCBI lineage: Eukaryota > Viridiplantae > Streptophyta > Magnoliopsida > Solanales > Solanaceae > Nicotiana > Nicotiana tomentosiformis. The sequence goes on from NC_090818.1 coordinate 88,444,123, forward strand.
GGTCCAATAAACCACTCGATGATTGCCAAAGTCAACTCAATAGTCTCAAAGTCACTAACTAGAGTTATTTCTTTCAAAAGCATTGTCTCTAACCATAACCACGTAGTTAAGTGTGTTGGTACCAAATGAAGCATGATTAACTCTTCGAGAATGACTTGATTAGGCCATAACTACTACTACTACTACTACTGCTACTGCTACTGCTACTGCTACTGCTACTGCTACTGCTACTGCTACTGTTACTGCTACTGCTACTATTACTGCTACTGCTAATGCTACTGCTACTGCTACTGCTACTACTACTGCTACTGCTACTGCTACAGCTACTGCTACTGCTACTGCTGTTGCTACTGCTGTTGCTGCTGCTACTGCTGTTGTTACTGCTGCTACTGCTACTGCTACTACTGCTACTGCTACTGCTACTACTGCTACTGCTACTGCTGCTGCCTACTGCTACTGCTGTTGCGACTGCTACTGCTACTGCTACTGCTACTGCTACCGCTACTGCTACTGCTACTGCTACTGCTACTGCTACTGTTAATGC
>NC_090818.1:89906470-89961123 GCF_000390325.3 Nicotiana tomentosiformis
GTGGTAAATGATCATCCCAACTACATTTGAAGTCTAGAACGCAAGCACGCAACATATATTCAAGCGTCTGAATAGTCCGCTCTACCTGCCCGTCAGTCTGCGGGTGAAAGGCTGTACAAAGATTCACCTGAGTACCCAAACCTTGCTGAAATTTCTTCCAAAAATTAGCAGTGAATTGTGCTCCCCGATCAGATATGATGGAAACTGGAGTTCCATGCAACCTGACTATTTCTTTGATATACAACTGAGCATACTGTTTCGCTGTGTTGGTAGACTTAACCGGCAAAAAGTGTGCTGATTTTGTGAGTCGATCCACAATCACCCAAATTGAGTCAAACTTGCGCGGAGTGCACATTAATCCTACCACAAAGTCCATATTAATCATTTCCCATTTCCACATTGGAATTTCTATGTTCTGTGCCAACCCACCGGGGCCGTTGGTGTTCGGCCTTTACTTGCTGACAATTCGGACATCTTGCCACAAAGTCCGCCACATTCCTCTTCATATCATCCCACCAATAGACTTCCTTGAGATCATGATATATTTTTGTAGAGCCCGGGTGCACGGAATACCTAGAAGTGTGAGTCTCGGTCATGATTCTTTCCCGGAGACCATCAACATTTGGAACACATAACCGCCCTTGGTACCTTAGCGTTCCATCATCCAAGCCGAGAGAAAAAGCCATAATCTTATGTTTATGAATCCCCTTCTTCAATTGCACCAAAAATGGATCATTGTATTGCTTCTCTTTGACTTCCACAACAAGCGATGATTCAGCCCTATTTTGCACAATTACCCTCCTTCACTAGAGCCCACAAGACGAACTCCCAAACTAGCTAGCCGATGAACCTCCCTGGACAACGACCTCTAACATGCCTCCAAGTGAGCCGAACTACCCATAGATTTCTGGCTAAAAGCATCCGCCACCACATTGGCTTTCCCCGGGTGATATAGAATATCGATGTCGTAATCCTTGAGTAACTCTAGCCATCTTCTCTGCCTCAGATTTATCTCCTTCTATTTGAAAATATATTGAAGGCTCTTATGGTCCGTGAATACATACACATGGACCCCATACAAATAGTGACGCCAAATCTTCAATGCAAAAACCACCGCAAGTTCTAAGTCATGTGTTGGATAGTTCTTTTCATGATTCTTGAGTTGCCTAGAAGCATAAGCTATAACCTTGCCGTGTTTCATTAATACACACTCAAGTCTGATTCTCGAAGGATCACAATATACTACAAACCCATCTGTACCGTCAGGTAGAGTCAACACTGGTGCTGTAGTCAATCTTGATTTCAGCTCGTGGAAACTCCTTTCACAAGAGTCTGACCATTGGAACTTAACTGCCTTGTGAGTCAATTTAGTCAACGGAGAGGCAAGAGTAGAAAACCCCTCCACAAATTTTCTGTAATACCCAGCTAAGCCTAAGAAACTACGAATCTCTATAGGAGTTGTAAGCCTAGGTAAATTCTTCACAGCTGCAATTTTCTGAGGATCAACCTTAATTCCTTCACTCGAGACGACATGACCCAAGAATGTAACAGATTCAAGCCAAAGTTCACATTTCGAAACATTTTGCATATAACTCGTGTTGATATAGGGTTTGTAGAACTACCATGAGATGATCGGCATGGTCCTCCCGACTTCGCAAATAAATAAGAATATCGTCAATAAGCACTATCACGAAGGAGTCTAGGAAAGGTTTGAAAACCCGATTCATAAATCCATGAAAGCTGCTGGGGCATTTGTTAGCCCAAAAGACATCACCAAAAATTCAAAATACCCATACCGGGTTCTAAAAGCTGTTTTCGGAACATCCTGGTCCCTGATCTTCAATTGGTGATACCCGGATCGTAAATCAATTTTGGAGAAGTACCTAGCACCTTGTAATTGGTCAAACAAGTCATCTATCCTTGGCAATGGGTACTTATTCTTAATCGTAACCTTATTAAGCTGTCGATAGTAAATACATATTCTCAGTGACCCATCTTTCTTACTTACAAAAAGAACAGGTGTGCCCTAAGGCAACACATTTGGCTGGATGAGACCCTTTACTAAAAAGTCTCTCAATTGTTCCTTTAGCTCCTTTAATTCTGCCGGTGCCATTTTGTAGGGTGGAATAGAAATAGGATACGTGTATGGCATCACATCAATCCCAAAATCAATCTCCCTGTCTGGTGGGATCCCAGGGAGCTCATCCGGAAAGACTCCCGAAATTTCATTCACAACGGGCACAGACTCAAGCGTAGGTTCCTCAACATCAATGTCCATAACCCGAACCAAATGGTAATTGCACCCTTTGTTGATTATTTTCGTGGCTTTAAGGTAAGAAATAAACCTACCCTTCGGCACTACATCATCACCCTTCTATTTAATAACTGGCTCAATTGGAAATTCAAACCTAACAGTTCTGTTTCGGCAATCAAGTTTGGAAAAACATGAATAAAGCCAATCCATCCCCATTATCACATCAAAATCGACCATTCTCAATTCAATAAGATTGGCCATGGTGTCCCGACCACACAACGTGACAACACAATACCTATAAACCCGCGCGGACAAAATAGACTCACCAACCAGAGTAGATACAGAGAACGACTCATGAAGTTGTTCCGGTTCTATCCCAAATTCCATAGCAACATAAGGTGTGACATATGACAAAGTGGAACTGGGATCAATAAGAGCATACACATCATGAGATTGGACAGTTAATATACATGTGACAACATATGGAGAAGCTTATGAATCCCGACGCCTCCGCATCGCATAAAATCTACTGTGTCCTCCCGAATTCTGTGCACCATCCCTAGCTGCACCACGCCCTGCGGGTGCTGGGGTGCCTCGAGCTGGAGGTGTTGTGGATGTAGTAGCTGTAGAATTAGCTGGCTGCGCCTCACCTCTGCCCATATTTTGGCGGGATGACCGGAAATCCCTCTGCATGAGACCCCTCACACCACACCTATAGCATACTGGTATGTCCATGAAGTAGGACCCAAAGTGTATCCTCCCACACTTAGGGCATGGAAGCCTCCGCTGCTGAAACCTTCTGTCGGGCCGACCCTGTTGGTGGGGTCACATGTTGCCCTGACTGGGTCTAGATGACTGTGCACTCATATAAGACTGAGCGAATGATAGAGATGGTCCTGATGACCCTCTCCTGAATACCGACCTACCACCACCACCACCGGAAGAACCATTAAAGTTGCCAGCGGACCGGGCCTTGCTGCTACTCTGACGCTCCATTTTATTCTTCAATTTGTGGGTCTCTGTGGCTTGAGCAAATGCCACCATCTTACCATAGTTCATATCGGAATTTAAGGTAGCTGTAGAGGCCTCATTAATAACCAAGGGGCTAAGGCCCTGTACAAACCCGTGCACTCTAGCTTCCATAGTGGGCAACATGTGAATGGCATATTTGGACAGGTGCGCAAACTCCATATGATACTCCCACACATTCATACTACATTGTTTTAGGCTTTCAAACTCAGCGGCACGGGCTGCCTTAGTTTCGGCAGGAAAGAAATGATCCATAAAGGCATCAGTGAACTCACTCCACCTTGCCGGAGGGCTTCCCTCCTCACGGGATTCCTCCCACAACTCAAACAAAGAATAAGCCACCCCTTTCAAGCAGTAGGAGTCCAACTCCACTCCCCCCGTCTCTGTAGTATGCATAACCCGAAGAGTCTTGTGCATCTTATCTATGAAGTCCTGGGGGTCCTCCTAGGGATCAATACCCATAAACACTGGAGGATCTGACTGAAAAAACTTGTTCACGCTGGAACTAGCAAATTCCCCTGCCTGACTGGAAGAAGTAGGCTCAACACTCGATCTCTGGGCCTGAGAAGCCACTATCTGTGTCAACATCTGTATGGCTCCCCTACGATCAATATCAGACACACCAGAATTGGAAGTTGGAGCTGGAGGTGGAATTGGAATATCAGTTGGAGGAATCGTTGCACCTTCAGTAGGTGTAGGGACAGGTGCGGTCTGATCAGTTGTGATAGAATCAGGCAATGTAGTAATTGGGGGAATATCCTCACCCCTCGGGTGCTCACTTGCATCATCAAATATAGGATCAACTGCCCCTCCTGGGGTGACATTGGCTCTTTGGCCAGTTCTTGCCTTCTTCTAAGGTACCATGTACTGAAAATTAGAGTAACGCACGAGTTAAAGGAGGAACAATCTTACAATCAGCTTTATCGCACGATCAAGAACATGAAAGAAGGGTATTATTCCTAAATGCCCAAATAGCATCCTGATTATAGATGTGATCGACAACACACTGATAATAAAGACTCTACTAGACACGGATCTGAGACATCCTAGGACACTGTAAAACCTTAGGCTCTGATATCAAGTTTGCCATGCCCCAAAATCGGGGAGCGCGACCGGCGCTCAGCCGAGTGAACCCGGCCGAGCAAGCCTACTAGATTTCCTTCTACCCAAACTCATCCATGAATAAAGATAATACATGTTTTCGTTAATTTGAAAATAAGGTGATCATGTCTACAATACCAATTCATTACCATTAGTAATTCCATTAATAAATCTCAACACACACACACACCCCCCTTCATGATTCAAAGTCGAACAATTGATTTAATCACAACATAACTTGTTTAACATTCCCAATACCTATATACAACCCACCCTATGTCTACAGAGCCTCTAAAATACCAAAGAGTACAATGATAGTGTCGACAACAAGGCTCCGGCTATACCTCGAAATACGATAACACATACGAAATAAAAGATCACAACCCCGGAATGAGATGGGGCTCACCAAGTCAGCTGGGAAGAATGAACACCGCTATCACTGGTCAATATCCTCCACTGTGGAACCACCTGCATCCATTAAAGATGCAGCGCCCCCCGGCAAAAGTGACGTTAGTACATGTCGAATAGTACTAGTATGAAAACCAAACACCAATTAAAGAATTCAAAAATACACTATAAATATGATGAACCAGGGTGACAATATAATAGCATAGTTAACCGTTTAAACCAAAGCAAGCTTATCAAGAGTTGTCATTAACATTTAAAGAATTTAAAATGCGATCCCCTATAACCATTTTCACACAAAGCGGCCCCGCCACCTCACCTCAATGTATGGAGGTGGAGATGTACGCACAATACCAAATTTCCACTCAAGTGGCCCTTCCGCCTCACCTCAATGTATGCGGGTGGAGGTGTAAATACAATACCCAATTTCCACTCAAGCGGCCATGTCGCCTCACCCCAATGCATGCGAGTAGAGGTGCAAACACAATACCCATTTTCATACAAAGAGACCTCGCCGCCTCACCCCAATGTATGCGGGTGTAAATTCACCAACGATACCAATACCTACACAAAGCGGCCATGCCGCCTCACCCCAATATATATATATATATATATGTGGGTGGTGGTGCAACAACAATACCAAAACCATACACAAAGCGGCTTTGCCGCCTCACCCCAATGTATGCGGGTGGAGGTGTAACCCCAATCACAATTTCTTCATAATTTAGCATAATAATTTCCTTATAAATCAAGACTTGGAATCATAACATGTAGATACACAATTCATAGTTTGGAACACATCCTCCATTTATAATACAATATGATAAGACTATTTGAAACATGAATTGAACATATATCTTTGTCACAAAACTCATTCGGATTTGTAATAAATATCTCGGAACTTACAAGGATATTGGGGTTCCAATTCTTAAGGATGAGTTTAGCCAACATATCTCAATTGATCTTCCTTAAACTCTAAAATGATCCGAAATTCTTAGAAACTTCAATCTATTTTAGAAATATAACAAATTGAACTAAAATTAGGAAGATTCTCATGGTTCTAGTTCATTTAGGCATTTTATCAAACACTAGGTGTGCATTAAGGTTTCAAGGTCCTTTTATGGAGGATTTCATCATCCCACAACACATTCTTTACCATTTTTAGCTCAAAAATCTTCCTACACCCTTTGATATCACATACATGTAAAATAAACAACTTTCATGCTCAACAATTATCTTTCTAATTACCCATTTCTAGACAAAATTTGAAATTAAGGGTTAGGGTGTAGAATCTTACCTCTAGGATGAAGACCTAGTGCGTTTCCCTTCTTAATCTTCCAAAATTTGAGCAAGAATTGAAGAACAATTATTGAGGAACACCTTCTCACTCTAGGGCACTCTCTATCACTCTAAAGTTTTAGATTTTGGCTAAAAAATGGCCCAAAATGTGTATTTAACGAAGTAGGGTCAAGTTTTAGAAACCCAAAAATAAAGCTCCGGAACAAGGTTCTGCGGTCGCATATGCGACCATATAATGAATATGCGGTCCGCGAAATGACCGCGTAATTTGGGTGTCAAAACTAGAAAGGAACTGACCAGGTTTGTAATCACTATGCGGCCCGCAAACCTCTTCTGCGGTCGCATAATGCACCACATAATGGTTCTGCGGTCGCATAGTGTACCGCAGAACCTCCCTCCGAAAAATGCGAAAGTGGGATATGTGATAAGAGTGCGGCCCGCGAAATGGTTATGCGGTTGCATAATGCGCCGCGAAAATGACATCGAAATGACCCAGAAAACTGCTTCACTTTGCGACCATTCTGCGGTCCGTAGAGTGATTCTGCGGTGGCAGAATGGGCCGCAGAAATGCCTAATTCTGTCCAACATTTTCCTTCAACTCCCCAGCACACTATTCAATCCAAAAAGTCCGATTCGGCACCACGAAACATTATAATTCTTTTTGCAAAATTTTATAGGGCCTTACAGATATTATGCTTATGACCACGCTGGGCAGATCCGTGATATTGAGTTTGTAACTATGCCGGACGGATTATGATATATAGCCTGTGAACACACTATGCAGAGTGTGATTATTCCATGTGACTACGCCGTGCATCGTGTGGATATTGGATCCATCCCCTTAGGGTCACCCTCTCATGTTTCTCTCTTGATGGTATAAACCTGTATGGAGGAAAACTGATTAGTGGTTTGGTACTGTATTGGAAATTCTGAGTAAAATCTGGCCAGTGTTGTTTCGTTGTTATATTTCATCTTTACTTGCAATTTCCATGATTATTTACCCGATTTACATGTATATCATCTTATATGCTAGATTATTGACTGAGTAGTGGACTTGAGTAATTGTGTGCACCAAGGTGGTTTTATTCGTGATTTCATGATTTGGTCATATTACTATTTTGTACTAGTTGAATTTATGAACAGTACAGGTTATAGCAAGTATTATTTATAACTCTTTCTTCTATTGCCTTGTCGAGGTTAGTTATCATACTTGCTGAGTACATGGGGTCAGTTGTACTCATACTACACTCTGCACTTAATTGTGCAGATCCAGGTGTCGGACCCAGTCACCGGTAGTGGAGTTCACTAGTTGAGTTGATCACCGAGAGACGAGGTAGAGTTGCATTCTCAATTGCAGTCTTGGTGTCTCTTTTCTCATGCACTGTTGTCTTTATTTCAGACAGTATTATATTTGGCCTTTTAGAATTATATTTCTGTTTTTGAGCTAATGACTTTGTATTTACCAATTCTAGGGGATTTATCATTTATTGGCATTACTATGCTATATTAAGGTTTCAAACTTATGTTAATTCTTTCATTTGGTGCCATCACAACTGGTTGGGGTTTTGGGTCATGACAAGTCAGTATCAGAGCTCTAGGTTCGCAGGTATTGCGGGTCATGAGCAAATTTAGTAGTCTTGCAGATCGGTACAGATACGTCTATACGTATCTTCGAGAGGCTACTAAACTATTAGGAAAAATTTCACTTTCCTGCATTCTTATCGTGCGGATTTGTTGTTTCCAAAGTTTGAACCTTGAATCTTTTATTCTCTCATAGATGGTGAAGACACGTGCAGCCGGATCAGGCGGGCGGGCACCAGTACCTACCGTTAGGGCCGTGAGAGGCTAGGGCTGAGGTAGGGGCCGAGGTAGAGCTATCACTATAGACAGAGCAGCACCTGTGGAGCCACCAGTCGCTCTAGCCAAGAAGCAAGTTCCAGATACTATTGAGCGGTGGGACCAACTTAGGCACCGACAATACCTATTGTTATTCCTGGTCTTCAAGAGGCTTTGGCTTAGATTTTGACTATGTGCATGAGCCTGGATCAGGTAGTTTCAATTCCAGTTGCACCAACTACCTCAGAGGCTAGGGGAGCTATCTAGACTCCTGCCACCCGTACTCGAGAGCACCTTGCTCAGGGTCATCAGACACCCGGGGTGTTACCAGTGCAGCCCGTTATTGTTGCTTGGGCCGAGGTTGGTCCACCTATGAACGATGCAGAGCAGAAGAGGTTGGAGCAATTTAGGAGGCTTGAACTACCCGAGTTCGTGGAGGAGCAAAAGATGCTCAAGATTTTCTGGACCGGTGTCAGTGGATGCTTCGCACAACGGCTATTTTGGTGCATTTAATACTTTTCAATAGGGGCAGCCTACAGATGGTGCAGAATTATGAGTTAGGCAGAGCAACTGGCGTAGTGCCACTTACATGGCATGAGTTCTCAGTTCTCTTCTTAGAGAAGTTTGTTCCATATACTCGTAGAGAGGAGTTGCGTATGAAGTTTGAGTATATACGCTAGGAGGGTAGGAGTGTGATCCAGTACGAGATTTAATTTGCAAATTTGGCACATCATGCTTATGGTTGGTTCCCACTGAGAAGGAAAATGTCAGGAGGTTCATTGATAGCCTCAACTATGGTTTTTGTTATAATATGACTCGAGAAGTTGCGATGGATGCTAGGTTTGACCTGGTGGTTGAGATTGCTAAATGTTTGGAGTAGGTTCGCAAGCTAGAGCGCGAGGAGTGGGAGGCCAAGAGACCTCGTGGATTAGGTGGTTTCAGTGGTGCCTCATCTGGAGGCCAATCATATTACAGTAGAGGTCGTTCTTGTAGACCCATTCAGGTGGCTTGTCATGTTCCTCGTGGTTCTTCAGTTTCCTACAGTGCACACCCAACTCAGACATCATTCAGTTCATTGTCATCACAGTGTTCTTACCTTGCTCCATCTGCCCATGTTTCCACAGGCAGTTCTTCAGGTTATCAAGGTCAGCAGCCTTACATAAGGGATACTTGAGTCATATCAAGAGGGATTGCCCCAGACTGTTGAGTAGGGTCCCACAACATATCTCCTAGCCTATGATGTTATCACCAGCAGCTACACCACCCCCACAACCAGCTCGAGGTGGGGCTCAGTTAGCATTAGGTCTCCCTAGAGGGGGAGGTCATTCAGGCGGTGGTCAGGCTCATTTCTATGCATTTCCCGCCAGGCTAGAGGCAGTTGCTTCCGACGCCATGATTACATGTATTGTTTCAGTATGCAACATGGATGCTGCAGTGTTATTTGACCCTGGTTCCATTTATTAATATGTGTCATCCTATTTTGCTCGTTATTTGGATATGCCTCATAATTTCTTAGTTATGCCTGTTCATGTATCTACACCGGTAGGGGATGCCGCAATTTCCTAGGGATGAGTGGAGAGGTTCCCTGGATTATGTTCCTATTAGGGTGGTTTTATATTTGAAGGCTCAACAGATGGTTGAGAAGGGATGCTTATCATGTTTGGCCTTTGTGTGGGAGGTTGGTGCTGATACTCATACCGTTGAGTCAGTTACGGTAGTGAGGGATTTTCTAGACGTGTTTCTTGTAGACCTGTCGGGTATGCCACCTGCCAGGGACTTTGATTTTGGTATTGACTTGGTGCCGGGCACTCAACCCACCTCTATTCCCCCATATCGCATGGCACCGGTAGAGGTAAAGGAGTTGAAGGAGAAGCTGAAGAAGTTGCTTGATAAGGGCTTCATCATGCCTAGTGTGTCTCCTTGGGGTGAATAGGTTCTATTTGTGAAGAAGAAAGATGATACTATGAGGATGTGTATTGATCACATGCAGTTGAACAAGGTTACAGTTAAGAACAAGTACCCGCTACCGCATATTGATGACTTATTTGATCAGCTTCATGGTGATAGGGTGTTCTTGAAGATTGATTTGAGATCGGGGTACCATTACCTGAAGATCCGAGATTCATATATTTCAAAGACGGCTTTTAGGACATGCTATGGTCAGTACGAGTTTCTGGTGATGTCTTTTGGGCTGACCAATGCCCCAATAACTTTTATACACTTGATGAATAATGTATTTCAGCCATATCTTGATTCCTTTGTTATAGTTTTCATTGATGATATATTGGTGTATTCTCGCAGCTGGGAAGATCACGAGCAACATCTGAGGATCGTACTCCAGAGTTTGAGGGAGAAGCTATATGCTAAATTCTCCAAGTGTGAGGTTTGGTTTGATTCAATGGCATTCTTGGGTCTTGTAGTATCCAGTGAAGGGATTAAGATGGATTCGAAGAAGATTGAGGCAGTTCTGACTTAGCCCAGACCTCCTTCTACTACAGAGATCCGGAGTTTCCTTGGGTTGTCTAGGTATTATTGCCATTTTGTGGAAGGGTTTTCATTTATATCAACCTCATTGACTAGATTGACGCAGTAGGGTGCCTCATTCAGGTGGTCTCATGAGTGTGAGGAGAGCTTTCAGAATCTCAAGACTGCTTTGACTACAACACCAATTCTGGTTTTACATTCAGGATCAGGTTCTTATAAGCTATATTGTGATGCTTCTTGGGTTGGCATTGGATGTGTGTTGATGAAGGAGGGTAGAGTTATTGCTTATGCTTCACGTCAGTTGAAGCCCCACGAGAAGAACTTCCATGTTCATGATTTGGAGCTGGCAACCATTGTTCACGCATTGAAGATTTGGAGTCACTATCTTTATGGTGTATCATGTGAGATATTCACGCATCATATGAGTCTCCAAAACTTATTCAAGCAAAATGATCTGAACTTGAGGAAACTGAGGTGGTTAGAGATACTTAAGGACTATGATATCACCATTCTTTATCACCTAGGAAAGACCAATGTGGTGGCCGATGCGTTGAGTAGGAATGCCAAGAGTATGAGGAGCCTTGCTTATATTCCAGTTGGAGATAGACCATTATCATTGGATGTTCAGGCTTTGGCCAATAGGTTCGTGAGTTTGGAAATATCGGAGTCTAGCAAAGTTCTTGCTTGTGTTGTATCACAGTCTTCTTTGTTTGAGCGCATTAAGGCGCGTCAGTATGATGATCTCCATTTGCTTGTGCTGAAGGACACAGTGCAACACAGTGATGATAAAGAGGTTACTATTGGAGATGATGGGGTATTAAGGATGCAGGTTTGGATTTGTGTTCCTAATGTGGATGGGTTGCGAGAGTTGATACTTGAGGAGGCCTATAGTTCGCGGTATTCCATTCATGGAGGTACCGCGAATATGTATCAGGATTTGAGGCAACACTATTGGTGGCGGAGGATAAAGAAGGATATTGTTTAGTATGTTGCTCGGTGTTTGAACTGTCAGCAGGTGAAGTACAAGCATCATAGATCCGGTGGTTTGCTCATAGCCTTGATATTCCAGAGTGGAAGTGGGGGCGTATCCCTATGGATTATTTAGTTGGACTTCTGCAGACCTTAAGGAAATTCGATGCAGTGTGGGTCATTGTGGACAGACTGACCAAGTCAGCACACTTCATTACATCCATGACTACCTACACTTTAGAGCAGCTGGCTCAGATTTATATTCGTGAGGTTGTTTGCCTTCATGGCGTGCCCGTGTCTATTAACTAGGATTAGGGCACTCAGTTTACATTGCAGTTTTGGAGAACAGAGCAGCGAGAGTTGGCTGAGTACAACATTTCGTCCCCAGAAGGACCGACAGTCCGAGCGTACTATTCAGATATTGGAGGACATGTTATGTGCCTGTGTCATTGATTTTGGAGGTTCATGGGATCAATTTCTTTTGTTAGCAGAGTTCGCCTACAACAACTTTTAGTAGAGTATCCAGATAGCTCCTTATGAGGCCTTATATGGGAGGAGATGTCGTTCTCCAGTTGGTTGGTTTGAGCCTGAGGAGGCTAGGTTGTTGGGAACTGATCTGGTCCGTGATGCTTTGGAGAAGGTAAAGTTGATCCAAGATCAGCTTTGTACAACACAGTGCAAGCGGAAAGAATTATGCTGATTGGAAGGCCCATGATATTGCGTATATGGTGGGTGAGAAGGTTCTGCTCAGTGATTTGCCTACGAAAGGTGTGATGAGGTTCGGGAAGTAGGGCAAGTTGAGCCCTAGGTATATTGGTCCTTTTGAGGTGTTTGAGAGAGTTGGAGAGGTTTCCTACAGACTTGCCTTGCTACCTAGTTTGTCAATGGTTCATCCAACGTTTCATATTTCTATGTTTCGGAAGTATTATGGTTATCCATCACATGTTTTGGACTTCAGCACGGTGTAGTTGGATGGGGATCCAACTTATGATGTGGAGCCAGTGGCCATTTTGAACCGACAAAATCAGAAATGAGGTCGAAGAATATAGCTTCATTGAATGTTCATTGGAGAGGTCATCTAATTGAGGAGGCTACTTGGGAGACCGAGCGCGAGATGCAAAGTAGATATCAACACCTATTTAAGACTCCATGTATGATTCTAGACACGTTCGAGGACGAACGTTTGTTTTAGAGGGGGAGAATGTAACGATCCGGCCTGCCATTTTGAGTATTTAGCCCTATTTCCCCTACTTGATGCTTTACAGATATGTATTTGTGGTTACGTGACCTACCGGGGTGGTTGGCTTTGCTTTAGGGAGGTTGTGGATTGAATTGGGACACTTAGTCCCAAGGTTGGAAGCTTAAGTTGAAAACGTTGACCGGAGTTTGACTTTTGTGTAGTTGACTACGGAATGGAGTTTTGATGGTTCCAATAGCTTTGTATGGTGATTTTGGACTTAGGCGTATGTCTGAATTTGGATTTGGGAGTTCGTAGGCTGGTTTGGTGCTTTTTGGTGAAAGTTGAAAAGTTGAAGGTTTGGAAGGTTGATAGGTTTGACTGATAGTTGACTTTGTTGATATCGAGTTTGGATTTTGGTTCTAGGAGTTATAATAGGACCTTGGTGTCATTTGGTACTTGTGTGCAAAATTGGAAGTCATTCCGGGTTGGTTTGATGTGATTTAACATGAGTTTTGGAAGTTGGAAGTTCATTAGTTTCATTAGGTTTGAATGGGGCTGTGATTCATGGTTTTGTTGTTTTTTGATGTGATTTGATGCTTTGAGTAAGTTCGTATTATGTTTTAGGACTTGTTGGTATGTTTGGTTGGGATCTCGGGAGCCTCGGGTGTGCATTGGATTGAATTTAGACTAATTTTGGACTAAGAGGAATTGCTGAAGAATCAGACTTCTAGTGTTATCGCATCTGCGGTGGGGTTGGCCGCAGATTCGAAGCTGAAGGTGCGGCCTTTGTCGCGTAAGTATGAGGTTGGCCTGGATGGGGGAAGTCCGCAGATGCACAAAGGTTTTCACAGAAGCGGAGGTTGGCTAAAAGAGATGGAATCACATGTGTGGGAGCGCAAATGTGGGATTGTGACAACAGAAGCGGATGGTCGGGCATGGGCTGGAGTCGCAGATGCAGCCTTCGTTTCGCAAAAGCGGTACCACATAAGAGGTTAAGTGGCCGCAGGAGCGAGATTGCTGGGTAGGTTTTTATAATCGAGGGTTTGAGTGTTTTTCTCATTTTTGGAATCGTGGAGCTCGGTCTAGGGCGATATTTGGAGTGCTTTTCATCACAATTGATTACCCATTTATTATTACACCTAATTTATGAGAATTCAAGGTGGGATTTGGGAATTTTTGACTATTTTATTGGAGAGTGAGATTTGATGATTTGAGGGTTGATTTGTGGTATGAATTGTAGAAAATTGATATGGTTGGACTCGTATTTGAATGTGTGTTCTGAATTTGTGGGTTTGGTCGGGTTCTAGGGATGCAGGCATGGGGTTTACTTTTTGGGTTGACTTTGTGATTTTGATTAAAGACCTTAGCTTTATCAATTGGAATCAGTCCTATGCCTTTTATTGATTATTTTAGTTATTTTGGCTCGATTCGAGCCGCCTGGAGGTTGATACACGCGGGAAGGGCTTGTTAGAGGAGTGATTTTGCTTGCTTGAGGTAAGTATCTTACCTAAACTTGATTAAGGCACTAGTTGCCCGAGTTATTTGTGATAACTACATGCTATGCGTGCGCACATGTATGGGATTTGAGCCCATGTGCGAGCACCTGGGTATTTATCGATGCTCATGGTAGTTTTTAGGCTATGACATGCCTTGAATTGATTGATAATCTTTATGCTGTGATGTTTCTCATATTTGTAATCCTGTTGTGAATTACTTGATCCATGTTTCAGGTTACATAAAGGCTAATCCCCTGAATGAACTTGATTATTGCTATTTCTATGATAAATGTTTTGATTTGAGCTATGATAGCATACTTTTCACATGCATACACCTTAGCATGTCATTTATACCAGTCCAGGAGCGTGAAATCTAATATACATTTATCATATACATGTATTCTTGCATATTTTCTTTTGTGTGATATGATTTGGACTTGATGCCTGTGACCACGCCGGGCAGATTGTGTTGTTATGCCTGTGACCACACCAGGCGGATTGTGATATTATGCCTGTGACCACGATCGGAGAATCCGTGATATTGAGCCTGTGACCACGCATGGCAGATTATGATATATAGCATGTGACTACGCCGGGCGAAGTATGATTGTTGCACATGACTATGTCGTGCATCGGGTGGATATGGATGCATCCCCCTAAGGCCACCCTCTCATGTTTCTCTCTTGATGGTGTACATGCGGATTGAGGAAAACTGATCAATGGTTTGGTACTGTATTGGAAATTACGAGGAAAATCTGGCCAGTGTTGTTTGGTTAATGCATTTCATCTTTACTAGCAATTTCCATGATTATTTACCCAATTTACTTGCATATCATCTTATTTGCTAGATCATTGACTAAGAAGAGTACT
This sequence comes from Nicotiana tomentosiformis, assembly GCF_000390325.3. NCBI lineage: Eukaryota > Viridiplantae > Streptophyta > Magnoliopsida > Solanales > Solanaceae > Nicotiana > Nicotiana tomentosiformis. Next base: position 89,921,394 of record NC_090818.1, read on the forward strand.
TGAGTAATTGTGTGCACCAGGGTGGTTTTATCCGTGATTTCATAATTTGATCATATTAGAGTTTTGCACTTGTTGAAATTATGAACTGTACAAGTTATAACCAGTATCATTTATAACACTTGCTTCTATTACCTCGCCGGGGTTAGTTATGATACTTTCTAAGTACATGGGGTCAGTTGTACTTATACTACACTCTGGACTTAATTGCGCAGATCCAGGTGTTGGACCCAGTCACCAGTAGCGGAGTTTGCTAGTTGAGTTGATCACCGAGAGATGAGGTAGAGCTGCATTCTCGACCATAGTCTTGGCGTCTCTTTTCTCATGCATTGTTGTCTTTATTTCAGACTGTATTGTATTTGGCCTTTCAGACTTGTATTTCTATTTTAGAGCTCATGGGCTCTATATTTACTAGTTCCGGGGGATTTATTATGTATTGGCACTACTATTCTATATTAATGTTTCAAATTTATGTTAATTCTGTCATTTCTGTTGTTATTGTTCATTATTATTATGTCTGGTTTGCCTAAGAAGTGCGTTAGGCGCCATCACTATTGGTTGGGATTTTGGTTGTGATTTGAGAAGAGCACCCTTCTAAGTTAACTTGGTCAATAGGGCTACAATAGATGAAAACCCCTCCACAAAACGGCGATAGTAGCCCGCCGAATCCAAGAAGCTCTGAATCTTTGTAGCTAAAGTAGGTCTAGGCCAATTTTGAACTGCCTCAATCTTCCTAGGATCCACTTTGATACCATCAGAAGACACAACATGACCCAAGAAGGCAATTGAGTCCAACCAGAACTCACACTTTGAAAACTTGGCATAATGGTGACGATCCTTCAAAGTCAAAAGTACAATTCGCAGGTGCTACTCATGGTCCTCTTTACTACGAGAGTAAACCAGAATATCATCAATGAAAACAATCCCAAAGGAATACAAGTAAGGCTTTAACACTCGGTTCATCAAATCTATGAAGGCTGCTAGAGCATTAATCAAACCAAATGACATTACTAAGAACTCGTAATGACCATGGCGGGTCTTAAAAGTTTTCTTATGGACATCCGATGCATTATTCTTCACCTAGTGATAGCCCGATCTCAAGTCAATCTTGGGAAACAACTTGGCATCCTGAAACTGATCAAATAAATCATCAATCCTAGGCAATATATACTTTTTATTGATGGTAACCTTGTTCATTTGCCGATATTCAATGCACATCCTCATCGATCCATCCTTCTTTTTTACAAACAACACCAGCATACCCCAAAGGGACACACTCTGTCTAACAAATTCTTTATCAAGCAAATCCTACAATTGCATCTTGAGCTCCTTCAACTTGGATGGAGCCATACAGTGCGTCAAGATAGAAACTGGCTGAGTGGCCGAACCAAATCAATGCAAAAGTCAATATCCTTGTCAGGTGGCATGCCCGAAAAGTCAACAAGAAATACCTTTGAAAACTCCCTTACCACCGGCACTGAATCCATAGAAGGAACCTCGACGCTAGAATCCCGAATGTAAGGCAAATATGCTAAGCACCCCTTCTCTACCATACGTGGAGCCTTCAAGAATTAAACCACTTTTCTAGTGGAATGACCGAGTGTCGCTCTCCACTCTAATCTAGGCAACCCCGAAATGGCTAAAGTCACAATCTTGGAATGACAATCCAAGATGGTGTGATACGGGGACAACCAATCCATACCAAGAATAACCTCAAAATCCACCATATCTAACAACAAGAGATCAATTATAGATCAAAACCATTAATAGTAATAACACAAGACCGATACACTCGATCGACTACTATAGAATCCCCAATCGATATGGACACAAAAAATAAACATCAAGAGAATCACGAGGTATACTCAAATGTGACACAAAATATGAAAACACATAAGAATATATAGAACCCAGATCAAAAAACACTGAAGCATCTCTATGACGGACTGAGATTATACCTATAATGACTGCATTGGACGACTCTGCCTCTGGCCTACCCAAAAATGCATAACAATGGGGCTAAGCACCACCAAACTATCCTGTATGTCTAGGACGACCTCTCACTGACTGGACTCCACCTCTAACTAGCTGGCCTCCACCTCTGACTAACTGAAACCCGCCTCCAGCTGGCTGAGTGGGTGGTATAGTAAAAGGTTCCAGAATCATGGCAAGAGTACCCTGTTGTGTCATACTACTCTGCGACCCCGGGCAAAACCTCGTGACGTGCCTCAAATAACCACACACATAGCCAGCCCTCTGCTGACGTGGCTTCTGAACATAGAGTTGTCCTTGACGACCTGAATAACCACCATGGTAACTCTATATCAGATGTGCATTAATAGGGGTTGGAGGTCCTTAAACACTAGCTGCTCCGTACAAGGCCTATAAGCCCTATGGCTACATGATGTACCATGTGTGACATATAGTGCTGGCTGTACTGACCAGATAGAATGGCCTTTACCAAAGGGAACCCTGCCTCTAGATGAGGCACCAGTGAAACCTCCAAATTGAAAGGTTCTCTTATCAGAGATTGTCTCTCTCATCTGAACCCTAATGCGCTCAATCCTCTTGGCAATCTCCAATACCCGAGTGAAAGAAGTCTCAGTCTCGGCCTCTCTGGCCATCTGAAGTCTGATACCATAGGTAAGACCCTCTACGAATCTCCGCACCTTCCCCTCTAAGTAGGGATTAGTATAGCTTCATGGTGAGACAAATCAACAAATCTAGTCTCATACTTGATGGTTGTCATGCTACCCTACTGAAGGCGCTCGAACTAGCTGTGCAACTTATCTCTTTGAGTGAGGGGAATGAACTTATCTAAGAACAACTGCGATAGCTGATCCATTTGAAGATGAGGTGATCCTGTTAGCCTGCCTAGCTCATAAATCTGCCACCACCTCTTGGTTGAACCATGCATTTGAAAGATAGTGAAATCAACTCCATTGGACTCAACTAGTCCGAGATTGCGCAAAATCTCATGGAAACGGTCCAACAAGTACCGGGCATCCTATGAAGGTGCATCGCTAAAGTTAGGGGGATACAACTTGGTGAACCTTTCCAACCTCTTCAGTTCATAGTTTACATTGCGGGCCTATCCTAGGTTTGTGCGTCAACAATGGGTTGGAACCACTCTAACTGGTAGAACTCCTGGGGTTTGATAACCATGGGCCATCTTCTTTGGGGTATGAGTAGCGGGAGTCTGAACTCCTCCCTCAGCATGAGAAGCGGCTGGTGCCATGGAAAACACACCGACCTGAGCCATACTCTCTATAAAGCCCGCCATACGAACCAAGGCATCCTAAAGAAGTGCGGTAGCAATGAATCCCTCTGGGACCTGAGCCGGTCCTACTGGCTCGACTTGAACTAGAATCTTGTCATCCGAACCTATTTGGCGATTGAATATGAGTGCCACTGCATGTGCTCTAGGCTGAGCTCTGCAACTACCTCTGCACTTGACCCGACTATATACTTGGTAGTGGCTGCAATCTGGGGCTCCGCCTCCTGATCACCTGCAGACGGGGCACGTGTAGTCACCATATGTGAGAGAATAAGAGAAGAAATATTCAAACTTTAGGATAGAAAAAAGTCGCACAATAGAGAAAGAAAGAAAGTGAAGTTTCATAATGCCTTATAGCCTGTAGAAGATAAGTACAGACGTCTCCGTACTGATCTTCAAGACTTTATTACGCTTGCTCATGACTCGTGAGACCTATGCAAGAGGTCTGATACGAACTTGTCACGACCCAAAATCCCAAACAAACTGGGGGGGGGGGGTGTGATGGCATCTACACCACTTGATAGGCAAGCCAGAAAATAACAATAATATAGGCAATACAAAATAAACAATAATTGTCACGTCCCGACCTCGAGGAGCCCGACCGATGCTCAACCGAGATAACCCAGTCGAGCAAGCCTGCTAGATTTCCTTCTACCCAACTCACCCATAAATAAAGAGAATATAAACTTCATTTATTAACACCACGAGGGTTGATGAACAACACTACTTTCCATCACCGTTAGTTACTTCATCTATAAAGTCTCAAAATACACACACTTTCATAGTTTGAAGTGGAAGATGTAACACACATACAACATTACTATCTTGACTTTCCCAATACCAATACACAACCCACACCATGTCTACGGAGCCTCTAATAGATATAAAAGAGTACAATAATAGTGCCGGCAACAAGGCTCCGGCTATATCTCAAAACATAATACATACGGAGCAAAAGATGCACAACCCCGGAATGAAGTGGGCTCACCAAGTCAGCTGGGAAAAGAGTGTATCGCTATCACTGGTCAATGCCTCCTGCTGTGGAACCACCTAAATCCATTAAAGATGCAGCGCCCCTGGCAAAAGGGACGTTAGTACATGGTAAATAGTACTAGTATGAAAACAAAAACATCTATTCAAGGACTTGGAAATACAACATGAGTATGATGAATCATGGTAACAATCATAGGGCTTAGATAGCCATAAAAGTCAAAACAGATTTATTAAGAACTTCCAATAACACTTATAAATTTCAAGTAGGGAATCCTCTACAACTACCTTCACACAAAGCGGCCTTGCCGCCTCACCCCAATGTATGCGGGTGGAGGTACAATCACAGTACCAGAAACTCTACACAAAACGGCCCTGCCGCCTCACCCCAATGTATGCAGGTGGAAGTGTATTCACAATACCACAACTATACACAAAGCAGCCACGCCACCTCACCCCAACGTATATGGTTGGAGGTGTAATCACAATACCACAACTCTACACAAAGAGGCCCCACTGCCTCACCCCAACGTATGCGGGTGGAGGTGTAACCACAATACCACAGCTCGAGTTCCCAAAATGATAATAATATGTACAAAAGAGTTCCCTTCTAATCAACTGTTTGGCACCTTTGGCCTTAGCAAGTGTAAATTCATAAAGTTTCATCATATGAGAAATAAGTGTTTAATCACATTGATTTCATACAAAATCTTCTTCCCAAAGTGGTATAACATGATTAAGTCAAAAATAGAGAATCATTAACACATAATCATCACTTTGGACCAATAGCCAAATCAACAATTCAATAGTCTCACTACCCAATATCTCTTCAAGCTTAACACGACTACTAACACGAATGGAAATAGTCAAAGAGTCTTACAATCTTGAGAAAAGAAGAAACATAATACATGAAGCAACAAGATGTAAACAATTAGTTCTACCCACATGCTCACCCATAGCAAATGCATATACACTCACACCGCTACCAACACATATAAAACATAGAAATTAGACACAATCAAGGTTAACCCATACACTTACCTCTTTCCAGAATAAGTCAACCCTCTAACACTGCGTTTCCCTTAGTACAAGCCTTTAAACCACTCAAATCTAGCCAATTAATGTTGAAATAAGTGAAAACAAGCTTTAGAAACTACCCTAGTATCAAAAAGGTTCGATCTTTAACATATTTGAAAAAGTCAACAAAAAGTCAATTCGGGTCCACATGGTGAAGTTTGAAATTAGGACCAAATCTCATTTACCCATTCTCCATCGAGTCAAAATATGTGATTTCTTTCGATATCTGACCTCAAATCAACGTCTAAATCTCTAAAATAGAAAATCCCAAATTCCTATAAAAAAATCCTATTTTTACTCTATGAAATCTTAGAATTAGGAATGAAAATCAATAAAAAGTAATGGAATTTGATAAAAAATAATTTAAAGGTACTAACCTATGAAGTTGGGAAGAGATTTCTTTCCCGAATTGCCTCTATGTGGAGTCTAGGTCTCAAAGATGGAATAAATGAGCTAAATCCCAAAACCCTTGCTTTTTACCTAGTTGCAGGTAACACAGTTACGAACTATTATTTGCAATTGTGATGTTCACAAAAGCGAATAGCTGACCGCAAATGCGACCTAGCCCTTGAGCCATAGATCTCACAATTCTGAGAGAGGCATGACAATTGCGAAAGTCACAAATACGACAGAAGTGTCCAAATGCGAAGGATCGACCCCTCGCAAAAGCAACCTAAATGCGAAGATGCATCAACTTCTCCTAGCATCGCAAGTGCGATCTATCACTCGCAAATGTGAGGCTCGCCTTTTTGAACAGACCATCGCAATTGCGATATTTACAGCACCAACAACTCAAGTCTTACCAAAACAGTACGAAACCCATCTGAAACTCAACCGAGCCTCTCGGGCCCCAATCCAAATATCCACACAAGTAGAATAACATCATAAAAACTTGCTCGTAAGCTCAAATCATCAAAATAACATCTAAAATCAAGAATCAAGCATCAAAACTCAATGATTTCAAAGTTCATAGCTTCAAATTCCAACTTTTTCACATTTAGCATTGAAATAGCCTCGGGTCACTGGGGACTCCAACCAAATATGCGTACATATCCAAAATCATCATAAGAACCTACTGGAATCATCAAAATACCAATCCGAGGTCGTCTACCAACAATGTGGACTGTGGTCATCTCTAACCATTTTCAAGTTCAAAAATCAAGTTTTCTATGGGAAATCACATTTAAACTTTCCGAAAATCAATATAGACCATGCACGCAAGTGAGAAGTCATCAAATAGTGCTATGAAATGTCTCAAATCATGAAACGAGAAGCTAGAACTCAAAATGACTTATCAGGACATTACATTCTGTGCTACAAATTTGCCATTGTCTGCCACATATAAATATTTGATTTTTCTACATGGTAGGCCTATTTTTCACTAATATAGATAGTCCTCCCACTTTTTGAATAATCACTGATGATTATTCGGGAAGTGGTTAGAGGTTTTGGAGGGAATATAAAGTGTGTTTGACACCTTATTTTAAAATCTCAATGACGTGTTCCATAAGTGAAGTGACATTTGCCGTTTCTATTTAATGCCCAAAAAACGTGGCATGACTTGATTGGTTCTTCCATTAACAACAGATTACTAGGCACTAACGGCTCTATCTCCGAAACAACAGACCTATTATGACAGTTCCGTGATGATGTTTCCTCCCTCTATAACTATGAAATCCTCTATTAAAATTCTTCACTTCCTATTCTCTTGCTAATATTCCCTTTGACTTCTCTTTGAACTCCTTGTTTCTTCCTCAAATCTATAGATTCCCAAAATACCAACTTTACTCGTTTACTTAACTCTGAAAATTTTGTTCGCTATACCATTATTGTTGATGGACTTCCAGACATTGAAGTTTCAGTTAGGTTGAGAAGAGGAGGGAGGCTTCGCAGTGTCATTTTTTTAGTGAGTGGTGAAGGTTCTACTGCTGCATAGTCTTCTTCAAAGAATAAGAAGAACTATAAACTAGAGCTTGCTTCCTAACCCACAGTTTCAGAGATTGTATCCAATAATTCAACTTTGCAGCAGAATATGCCCAGTGGAGTAGAACTATGGGACAAAAGGGCAACCAAAATACTCTTACGAATAATTACCCTTCTCTTATCCAGTTAGAGCATCTTTTCGTTGTCAAGAAAGAGTGCCACTAGAAGGATGACTTCCCTGTTGAACCTGCACGTGCCGATGAATGAATCTCTACTTACCAGAGGGTTTTACATTTATCTACACGTATCCGTTTACTCTTGGGTAAAACCTACAATTGATACTGTGATGGAAGATCTTTGGCATCATTTCAATGTTTTCATGGCCTATATAGGCCCAATTGCTAGGGGTGTCATGGCATGCCTCAGTTTTTATCGATCTTGACTTTAGTGAATTTCACTCTCTATTACCTCCTTTTGCTTTATTCTCCCAAACTTTTCTGTGCTAGTGTGTTTACTCTTAACAATCAAGGAAAATAAGTACTCATTGACCTTGAAGATGACCATGATCATGTTGGTATAAAAGGTTCGTGGTCGTACCTACCCATGAGTTGATTCAACTTGGTGAATCTATTCCTTGAGAACTGGAACTTTTCCCGCGAGTTTTGTTGTCACATTCGAAACATTATTTTTCTATTCCGTGTTGTTGTTTTTCTTTTTTCTAATCATATCATAAAATTTCTCTTGTACTATATCTACTATGGAGATAATTGGGGAGGTCCTAGATTTTTCCAATTGGGTGGAAGCAATATTAGCTTCCACTTCCATGAAGCAAAGGACTTGGAAATACATTTATGAAATTTTTGGATGGAAAGCTAAGAGACATAGTGAGTTTCTGAGATATTTGGTTTCTGCTTGTATGCATTCCCGTATATAATTTTGTATATAATATCTATTATTGTAGGACTTGAGTTATGAAGAGCTCAATCTAAAGCTTTGATTGACGAGCCCGCAATCAAATAAGCTCAAGAACAAATTTTGAGATTGGCTGCTTTGAAGCGAAAGAGCAAGGAATCTTCAAGTTTTGTAATGGCAGATGATCTTGTTAGCCATCTCAATAAGATGACTAAATTCAACAAGAAGAAAATCGAGGGATCATTGGATAGCCAGAGCATTCCCCGAGCTAATCCTTCTGCTACTCAATTCTTTCTTCTAAACGAGTCTAATGATGTCCCTATCCTCACACTGGAGGATGAAGAGGGGGGAAATTTAGAAAATATACCAACAATTAAATCCCTACATCGACTTTAGAGCCATTTGAAGCATTGTTTGCTGCTAGTTTTGATGGTTCCGTAGGTGAGGGCCAACCTTTAAAAATCCAGCAATTTGTGACTCCCCTCTCTCTTTAACTCTAGAACCATTTCCCAACATTTTTACTCATGAAGCTAGTGGTCCTTCTATAGAGGCAGGTATGTGTCGTGATTGAGGTTCCTGAGGATGTCAACCTCTTAAAGCGCGCTGAAAAATATGCCCCTTGGTTGAAAAGGTTGATCGACCCTCGTGATAAAAAAAAAATTTGACTCCCACTCTATCGCTAGTTTGGTTAATGATATGGTCCATTCCACTCTTTGTAGTGAAATTTGGCTGTTATGGAGGTATTAAAGAGGATTACCTGGTACGAAGAGACCATTGCAGAGCTAATGGTGGATCATACTCGGTTGATGGGCTTCAATAGGAGAAGGATGCTTTGGAGAAGCAAGTTGAAATAGTTATCCCAGAATTGGCAATGACGAAGGTAGAGATGAAATATTGGGAGTTTCATTCATTGATCAACAGTCCAAAAGCTACAGATGTTTAGAGCTTTAAAGGTTTGCTCACTCCAAACTCCAATTCGAGATAGATCTGAATTGGATGTTCTTGAAAACCATTTAGTTATATTGAAAGAAGTTTGTCATATGAGTTTTGACATAAAGGCGGATTTTGAGAAGGCCGAGGAGGCAGGGGAAATGGACCGAAAAGCTGTGAGTCCTTCAACTCCTGAAAAAGAGTCATCGGGAGAGGGAGCGAATGTAGACTTTCCAAATTAGACTGCGGAAGCTAAGCGCACTGAATCTCACCCTACATCTTTAGTCTCTCAGGTTGATCCTTCCCAAGTTGCTGCTTCACTTTCTTGGACTGCCTCCCCGGGTTCTAGAGCTACTTCTCCCGATAATTGAGAGTTTATGTTGCCTTAGTTATTGGCTTTTTGTTCTTTTGCCTTAGTTTGATTTATTTAGGTTTATGAATTTATAGGCTTTTGCCTAATGATTGGAACATTTTGCATTTTTGTTTACGTACATTAAATGTTTCATGCATATATTTGTTCTTTTCATTATTCTATTGAGTCTTATAGGCTTTACCTTTTTTTTCATTTTCGGAACGATCTCATGAAACCATCTTTTGGGCATAGGGATGAGACAACTGATTGGAGTAATCAATTGCTTTTCTTGAATCAGCCTCAAGCAAGCCACCCTAACCCTACAGCCAAAAAGCCGTCCATATGTAACATCTATCCATCCTACAATTCCAATCAGTTGATTCAGTGAGTAATTCTTGAATAAACTATTAAACAAGTAAGAGTCTCTGTAATGACCCCAATCCCACCATACGGGTCGTGATGGCACCTAATCTCTAAAACAAGTAAGACTCTCCATATTTGAGCCCTGTTCCCCTACTTGATGCTTTCCGTGTACTTCTTTGCTATTTTGTAACTTGCGGGGATGGATGGTTTTGTTTCGGGGAAGATTTGGATTAAATTGGAACATTTAGTGCCAAAGTTGGAAGCTTAAATTATAAGAGTTAACCAAGATTTGATTTTTGTATAACTAACCTCGGAATCATATTTTGAAAGTTCCAATAGGTTCTTATGGTAATTTTGGACTTAGGCGTATGTCCGGATTTGGATTTGGAGGTTCCTAGGTTGTTTTGGCTTAAATTGGTGAAAGTTAGAAATTTGAAGGTTTGGAGGGTTAATAGGTTTGATGGGGTGTTGACTTTGAGGCTATCGGGTTCAGATTGTTATTCTAGGATTTGAAATAGGTTCGTTATGTCATTTAGAACTTGTATGCAAAATTTGAGGTGATTCCGAGTTGGTTAGAGATGGTTCAACATAAGTTTTGAAAGTTGAAAGTTTGATTAGTTGTTTAGGATTTAATTGAGGTGAAATTTCTGGTTTGGATGTTATTTTGTATGATTTGAGACCCCGAGTAGGCCCGTGTTGTGTTTTGGGATTAGACGGGGTCCAGGGGGCCTCGATGTGTTACAGATTAATATCGGATGGTTTGGTGTCTTGTAGCATTTCTGATTTAGTTATTTTTGCACCTGCGAGGTTTGGTCTGTAGGTGTGAGTCCGCAGATGCAGACAGTGGGTCACAAGTGCAGAGGAATGCTGGGGCAAGTGAGGTCCTCATATTCGGCCTTTTGTGAATAGAAGCATGAGCACAAATGCATATCTTTATCCGTAGAAGCGGAAATGTGGCCGCAAAAGCGGTTGGTTAGATTTTTAGTCATGCTCGGAGAAGCGAGCTATTGGTCGCAAAAGCGACGCCGCAGAAGTGGTAGTTTTGATCGCAAATGAGTAAAAACTGGGCAGTGTATTAAGTTCGAGGGTTTGGCATATTTTATCATATTTTGATATTTGGAGCTCAGATTGGGGAGCTTTTAGAGGCAATTTTCACCACTTGGATTAGGGTAATTGTTTTTGACTTGGATTTGATTATCTTTCATGATTTTACCTTACTTATGGCATTTGATTGGTGATCTAAGAGAGTAAAATTGGGGGCTTTGGTAAAACATTTTTAAAGTGAAAAATGGAGATTTGAACCCCAATTTGGAGTCGATTTTGTATGAAACTTGTATATTTGGACTCATATTGGAATGGGCATTCGAGATTTGTGAGTTTTGTTGCATTCCGGGGTGCGGTCCCGGATTGATTTTTTGGTTGACTTTGTGTATTTGCGTAAAGATCAAAACTTTATTGTTTGAAGTTATTTCCTATGGCTTTATTTGATGTTATTGAGTTGTGTTTGAATATTTTTGGGTCATTTGGAGTTGAATCTGGATGATTAGGCGGTTTTTGCATGATTTGCGGTGGCCAAGCGGAGGTAAGTCTCTTGTCTATCATTGTAAGAGGGAATTTTCCCCATAGGTGACTTGGTTGCGATTTGATTCATGAGTTAGGAGACATGTATATTCGAGGTGAAGAGCGTATATGCGTGGCTAGATTTTGGAACATATCCAATATTTGTTGACTTGAATTGTGCTTTATTTGAATATGTGAAGTTGCTATCCATGTTCAAATTCATTATAACGGCTTGACCTATAGTTTTGAGTAGTGTAGCCCCGTTTTCTCTATTTTATGCTTTTAATATGTATAATTGTGATTATGTTACTTGCCGGGGTGGTTGGTATTGTTTCGGGGAAGGTTTCGATTGAATTGGGACACTTAATCCGTTGGTTGGAGGCTTAAGTTGTAAGAGTTGACCTGAGTTTGACTTTTGTGTAAACGACTCCGGAATAGTGTTTTGATGGTTCAAATAGCTCGTTGGAGATTTTGGACTTAGGCGTATGTCTGAATTTGGATTTGAAAGTCCCGAGGTTGATTTGGTTCTAGTTCGCTAAAGTTGAAAAATTGAAGGTTTGGAAGGTTGATAGGTTTGACCAGGAGTTGACATTGTTGATATCAAGTTCGGATTTTTCATTCGTGGAGTTGGGGTTGGTCCATTGTGTCATTTGGGACTTTCATGCAAAATTTGAAGTCATTCCGAGTTGATTTGATATGGTTTGGCACGAGTTTTAAAAGTTGAAAGTTCATTATTTTCATTACGCTTGAATTGAGGTACGATTCGTAATTTTGATGCTGTTTTGGGTGATTTTGGGCCTCGAGTAGGTTCGTGCTATGCTTTGAGATTGGTTGGTGTGTTTTGACGGTGTCCCGGGGGCCTCGGGTGTGTTTTGGATGAGTTGCAGATCATTTTTGGCTATGTTGGCATTGTTGAGTATTCTGAGTTTTGGTATGTTTGCCTCTGCGAAAGATTGGCCGTAGATGCGAGGCCGCAGATGCAACCAGGGATGCACAGGTGCGACTTATGGGCCTTGTAGAGGAAGTCTGCATATGTGACAGCTGGGACGCAGAAGCGAAACCGTAGGTTTGTCCATGAGTCCATAGAAGTGGACTCGCATATGCGAAAGGAAGATCTGCAGAAACAGATGGTCGGGATATTAGAGGCTTCCTCATCTGCGATGGAATTTTTGCAAATGCGGCTCTGTGGACCGCATATGCGATTGTGCTGGGCAGAATACTTAATATCGAGGGTTTAGTCATTTTCTCAGTTTTTGAGTTGTGGAGCTCAATTGGTAGCGATTTTCGGAGGGCTTTTCATCACAATTGAAGGGGTATGTGATTCTTACTTGATTTTGTTGTTAGATATTGTTTACCCATAGATTGTTGCACATAATTTATATGAATTTAAGGTGGGATTTTGGGGCAGTTTTTGGACTACGAATTTGAAGAGTGAGATTTGATGATTTGAGGGTCGATTTGAAGTTGGAATTGAATGAAACACATATATTTGGACTCATATCGTAATGGGTGTTCGGATTTGTGAGTTTTGTAGGAGTTCCGGCATGCGGTCTTGAGGATGACATTTTGGGTTTACTTTGCATAAACGATTCAATATCTTAGCTTTATCATTTGAAAGCGTTTCCTATGGCTTTTAGTGATGATATTAAGTTATTTTGGCTAGATTAGAGCCGTCCGGAGGTTGATTCACGCAGGAAGGGCTTCTTAGAGTACTGATTTGGCTTGTTTGATGTAAGTCTATTACCTAAACCTGGTTGAGGCACTATTTGGTTGAGTTATTTTTGATAGCTATGTGCTATGGGTAGCTCACATGTGTGGGGTTGAGACGATGTGCGTGCACCCGCGTATTATTCATGCTCGAGGTAGTACTTAGACTATGATATGCCTTGAATTGGTTGCTAAGACTAATGATGTGATGTTTCTTATATTTGTACCCCTGTTGTGAACTATTTGATGTTTGAGGTCACCTAGAGGTTAATCTCCTAACTGAAATTGATAATTAATACTTTCGTGATGAAATTGCCTGATTTGAGATATGATAGCACATTTTTCACATGCATACCAAACATGTCACCTATACCAGTCCAGGAATATGAAATATGATATTCATTGATCTTGTACATATATTGTTGTATGTCTGATTTCTGTGTGATATGGATTGGACTGGTATAACATGAGCATGCTATGCGAATTATGATATTAAGCCCGTGACTATGCCGAGCGGATTATGATATTGAGCCTGTGACCACGCCGAGCGGATTGTGATATTGAGCACGTGAGCACTCATTTGATTGATATTAATGGCACATGACTACATCGTGCAGCGTGTGAATATGGATTCACCCCCTAGGGCCACCCTCTCAATATTACAATTCGCTGAGTATATGGGGTCGATTGTACTCATACTATACTATGCACTTAATTATGCAGATCCAGGTGTTGGACCGAGCTACCAGTAGCCAAGGTTTGTTGTTGAGTATCTTGGAGAGACGAGGTAGAGTTTCATCTCGATCGAAGTCTTGACGTCTCTTTTCCTTTATATACTATTGTTTTTTATTCAGATAGTATTGTTATATGACTTTTCAAACTTGTACTTTGGTTATTTAGCTCATAACTCTGTATTACCAGTTTTGGGGGATTTGTTATGTATCGACGTTGTGGTTTATGTTAAATGGCCTTAGACTTGTACTATTTATGTTAATTTAGTATTTATATTTCGCTTCTATATGTTTGGATTGCCTAGAAAGTGAGTTAGGCGCCATCATGACTGAATGGTGGTTTCACGTCATGACAAGTTGGTATTAGAGCCCTACGTTCATAGGTTCTATGGGCCATGATCAAGTTTTGTAGAGTCTTGCGGATCGGTACGGAGACGTTATACTTATCTTCGAGAGGATATCGAACTGTTAGGAAAACCTTCACTTTCTTGCATTCTTGCCGTGTGGATTTATTAATTTTGAGGTTTGAACCTTTACTCTTCTATCCTCTCATAGATGGTGATGACACGTTCAGCCAGATCGGGCGGGCAGGCACCGGTACTACCAATTAGGGCCGCGAGAGGCCGGGGCTGAGGTAGAGGAGTAGGGCTCACACTATAGCTAGATCAGCACATGTAGAGCCACCAGTCGCTCCAGTGGAGGAGCAGGTTCCGGATATTGTTGAGCCGGAGGGACTAGCTAAGATACCAACGATACCTATTGTGATACATGGTCTTCAGGAGGCTTTGGGTCAGATCTTGAGCATGTGCACGAGCTTGGCTCAGTCTTGTATGGTACTAGTTACACCAGCTACCTCACAAGCTGGACGAGGAGCCTAGACTCCCACCCCCTGTACACTAAAGTAGCTAGCTCAAGGATATCAAACACCAGGGGTGTTACTAGCTCAATCAGTTATTGCTACTTGGGCCGAGGTTGGTCCATCTTTGACTGATGATGAGCATAAGAGGTTGGAGTGGTTTAAGAGGCTTGATCCTCTGGAGTTCAGCGGAGGAGACTGAGTGGATGCTCATGGTCTTCTGGTCAGTGTCATCGAATTCTTCGCACAATGGGCATTGTGGACACTAGTGGAGTTGCCTTACTACTTTTCAGCTGATAGGGGCAACCTCTAGATGGTGGCAGACATATCAGTCAGGTAGGCCAGCTGGCGCAACACCACTTACATGGCATGAGTTCTCTATTATCTTTTTAGAGAAATTTGTTCCGTAGACTCGCAGAGACGAGCTATGTAGGGAGTTCGAGCAGCTACGCTAGGAGGGTATGACTGCGACATAATGTAAGATGATTTTTGCAGATTTGGCATGTCATGCAGTATGGTTGGTTCCCACAAAGAGGGAAAAGATCAGGAGGTTCATTAATGTCATCAATTATGGTCTATGTTACAGTTTGGCTTGAGAGGACGGGATGGATGCTAGGTTTGACAAGGTGGTTGAGATTGCTAGACCATTTGGAGCAGGTTCGCAGGCTTGAGCGTAAGGAGTGGGAGGCGAAGAGGCCCCGTGATTTAGGTGGTTTTAGCAGTGCCTTATATGGAGGCCAGTCACAGAGGTCTTCCTTTTAAGCCCGCTCAGGCATCTCATCGTATTTCTCGTGGTTCTTCAGTTAACCAAAACTCATATAGTGCTTGCCCAGTTCAATCATCATTCAGTGCTGCCAGCACAAAGTTCTTACCGTGCTCCATCTCCTCAAGGTTCCATAGGCAGTTCTTCGGGGTCAGCATCCTTATAGGAGGGGTTGCTTCGTGTGTGGATACTTGAGTCATCTCAAGAGGGGCTGCCCAGACTTCTGAGTAGAGTTCCACAACAAATCATGAAGCCTATGATATCAGCACCAGCAGCTACACCACCCGTACAACCAGCTAGGGGTGGGGCTCAGTGTCGTACCCCATTTTCTCGCGAAAGCGAGTTTCGACATGTGACAACTCTATTAAATGGGTATTAAAAGAGAAGAATCGCCACCTAATGATTTTATGGTGTATTAGAGCATCTATTTGAAAATAACTCTATTTTGACTAGTCCATGTCATCAATGATCGGGTAATGGTTCAAATTACCCCAAAAAGAAGGTGTTAGGTACTCTTCGAGGTCCACAAATGTGGTTCTCGGTCGAATTTAAGCTATGCGGGAATATAAAATTATTAATTAATTATCCTAAATGAGCATGCATATTAATCTATTATTAAATTAAGGGAATAAATAGGCAAAGTAAGTGATTAATTATTCTAGGCGGGTGGTGGGTGATCGAATATAATTCACTTACTAATAATTAACTAATTTGAAGACGTAGTACATAAATAAAGTAAAGAGAACAATTTGAAAGAACATACTTCATTCATTAATAATATTAATTGGTACAACCTTTTGGCTACAAAGATGTTCAGCCTACTTACACAAAGGTACAATTAACACAACAGGGCTCACATTTACCTCCACAAGTAGACTCACATGAATATCAAGCAATTACAAATTAAATGGTTGTAAAGAAGTGGCAGAATAAAAGGCGAATTGTCCTATGAACATGTTTTCTAGTTGTGAGATTAGGTCGGACAGTTATGAACTAGTTCATATTATCAGATTGATTAATTTTGACCAAAAACATGATCTCTAGGTGGAAAGTGTAGGATTACAGTTGTGAACTTATTAAGTCTATAGATACGATTTGTACATGGATAATCTAACAAAAGCAAACTTCATTGTTAAATCTATAGGTAGAATCTCTTGGTGATTCATGTCCTAAATGTTTTCAAGTGGCGCTTCAGTTAAAGGTTATTGTTACAAATCCCATAGACATGGCTTCTAGGTGTAAGGCGTTAGGAGCATAGTTGGCAGTACAAACAGTTGAATTATTTAATAAAAATGTCCTATAGGCATGATGCTAAGTATGAAATCCTAATTCATGATTTTCAAGTGTAGTGGCAGATAGTCAAATGAATTAATATAGAATAGGTCCCATAGACATGCTTTCTAAACGATATTGTAAGTCACATAGGCAGTGTTTAGTTACCAATTGCTTGAGGGCCTAAACTCATGATTTCTAAGCAGAATAGGCAAAGTTGGAAGTCCTATGGGTATGATATCTATTAACAAGTACTACACATGAGTAAATAATGATTGACAAGTAGTAGGCAAAGTTATTTGGAACTATAGGCATGTTACCTACATGTTCATGCGAAAGTTAAACTACCACAGGCCCCTTGTTTAACTATTTTCTCCATTATCAACTTTAAAATTGCAGACCAAGAATAAATAATTACAAGCCTAATGTAAAAATATACAAATAACCTAGTAACACATATGGGCCTTCAACAATCTTAACTTCTTGCAATTAGCAAGCCCAAACTTCAGATATGCGGGAATGCTGATAGCACTGTTTAGACCCAACACCAATTTTGGCCTAACGGACTAGGCCCAAATTTAGAAGAAAATCCCTTCTGTTTACCAGAAATAACTAACACCCAACAAGAACACCAAGAATGCAAGTGAAAGCCTATGCAAATGGGTCATTTAGGCGACTTCAAACTTAAGCAAGGAAAACATATACACTCAATGTTCAATCCCTGAAGATACCAACTAACCAAAACATGATTTCCTAAGTAAACTTCTAGGATACGAGGTTCAGGAGATGAAAGAACACATAAATAAGGCATGAATAGGTTTGAAAGTTTTCAAAATCATATAAGGAGTCTCACAGATATAAGCTCTAACTATAACCTCTAAAGACACATAGAACTACAACGCGAATACATCTCTGATAGATTCAATTTAAAGTGACTACCTCTTAAACACAAGTTTCTATGATGGCCATGCTTAAAGGATCACAAACAAACCTGGAATTCATAGCATGAAAGTCCAAGGCAGAAATATCATATGCATGGTTTAGACCTAATCCTAAGAACATAGAACTTTCTACATAGAGGTTTAGCATGAGAGGCTAAGGCAAATAAATCATGTATACACAGTTCATAAGTATAGCAATTAACAAATCAATCAGCATGTGTTCACCTAATTCCTAAAAGAACAGAGGGGGTTCGGCAGGTTCATTTCATACACATAGATGAGTTTATTCACATATGACAAGGATTCACATTAGAGGTATTAAACCTCAAGAAAACTCAACATTAGCAGACATGAATCCTCAGAACAACACCTTGACAATGAAATTGCAACAAAGCTGTTACACCCCATATTTTCGTACGTAAATGCACGCCATAGGTAAATTGATGAAAGTTAGCAAAAGAGATATTACATCCTGCATTTTCGTATGTTAAAGTTTCGTCTTAAGTTAATCGACGTAAAATTTGGAAATGAGGTTATTTTGAAATTATAAGCATTACACTATTTCAAACACGTGATGAGTAAATTTGAGAAGGAAAAAGGGTAAGCAAATCGAAGAAAATGAATTTCGTCAAAGTTTGACATTTTGGGATAAAATACGGTCCAAGCTATGATACCCAATATTTATGGACTAGTATCATACAAGGTACCACATGGCCATGATAGTGAGATGTATAAGGTATGCTAAATAAATAAGCAATATTTTAAGTAATTTGGGATAATTCTTAATTATGCGGGTAATTGGTTAATTACCGGGTAACGGGACATTACCTAATTAACTAATAAGTTGGATAATGATTAAAATCCCCACCCCACCAACACGTGGCAGCAAGCCACTAAACCAAACCAAATGACTCATTAGTCATATTGGGTTAGGTGGCAACTAGCTAAAGTAAAACCTTGAAATTCAATAAAAAGCTACATAACCTTTAGCTAATTAAAAGGCTTCATATATCTAACATTTTGAGGCATTAGGAAAGAGCTCTCCAGGAGACTCTCTGAAGCCAACAGAAACTCTACTTGAAGCCAACGTGAAGGCAAATTGAAGTTAACATAGAAGGGTACGGGTCTTTAATAGATCGGATAGAGATTTTGTAATTTTAAGGGAGTACGGTGCAAACCTTCTCAAAAATATCACACGGATTTTTCCCTACTCCAGGTATATTAAGGTTATCCCTTCTTTCCTTTTGGCATGATCTATACGACACGAACGAAATGAGCAAATGCATAATTTTCATAAATGACTCTATTCATAGAAATATTAGGGGTGTCTATATTCTTGATTGCCCATATGAATTATTATTATATCTTCTGTTTATGGGTCTCAGAAAAATACGTATTTGATAAAATTTATTCGACAGGCATATTATTTTTATGACATTTCGAGAAAATCTTATTAACGTATTTCTTAAGGCATATTAGTTTTATGACATTCTGAGAAAATCTTATTATCGTATTTCGTAAGGCATATTATTTTTATGACATTCCGAGAAAATATTATTAACGTATTTATTATGCATTTCATGCATTTATACATATACATTGACCCATGACCAGATGGCGTTATATAAGCATATATATGCATATTATATGTATATGGAACATGTAAAAAGGTTATGGCGTTATATACGCACCACCACATGATCGGCTGGTATACGTTGATTATTTGCCCACAGTGGCTGAAATTATATGATGGGATATCCTCAGAGGCTTGATGATGCTATGAACACATATACCTATGCATGGTATGACATTTATGCGCATATGCATGACAATATAAAAATGAAATGACTCACATAGCTATGCACACGTACATGTCGAGTCTTTTACTCCATGTTTCTCTCATGTCTATTATTTACTGATTTTCATTCCTTACATACTCGGTACATTATTTGTACTGATATCCCTTTTGCCTGGGGATGCTGTGTTTCATGCCCGCAGGTCTCGATAGACAGGTCGAGAGTCCTCCAAGTAGGCGATCAGCTCAGCAGAAGATATTGGTGCACTCCATTTGCTCCGGAGTTGCTTGTTTGGTTAGTATGATTTAGATGTGTATGGTTTGGTATGGCGGGGCTCTGTCCAGACCTTTATGATAATTATGTACTCGTAGAGGTTTGTAGACATATGTCATGTACGTGAAAGATTGTACGACCTTGTCGGCCTATGTTTTGAGTTTATAAATGATGACGTTTGCCTATTAGGCCCGTATGTCACTTGTATATGATGATTTAATAATAAAGATACGCTACGTTGGCACTCGGTTGAGTAAGGTACCGGGTGCCCATCGCGGCCCATCTGTTTGGGTTGTGACAAAAATGGTATTAGAGCAGTTCTGTCCCAGGGAGTCTACAAGCCATGTCTAGTAGAGTCTTGTTTATGGGTGTGTCGTGCACTACACTTATAAGCAAGAGGCTACAGGGCATTTAGGACTGTCACTCTTTCTTCTTACTCTAGATCGTGTGGTAGAGCTCAGTTATAAGAACTCAATTTCCTAAACTCTATCCTATTCATAATACAACGATGCCTACATTCAGAAAGACGGTTGGTAAGAGATATAGCTGTGGAAGAGTTGAGTCAGAGGGACTCGATTTTTGCATCATGCTTATGATGGATAAACATGAGGTATTCAACAGATCACGTCTGTACTAAGACGTGTAAGCCTCTTGATAAGGAGCCTTAAGGCAAGAATATTTATCCACCTTTATGGTGAAAGACAATGAGAGATTCAGAAGATAAATACAAGTTTCAAGGAGTAAAAGAAGCAAGATAAAGAAGGGTACAAGGTACCCAGTTAATAAAGATTATCATTATTCAGGAAGGGAGATATAAGCATTTTGAGCTACCTTCAACAGTGACAGATGTATGTACAATTGGCCACACCGATCTCAGTTATGCCCTATGGGAGCTAACAGACATAGTTTAAGAGAAGGACGGGTTATCAGGATCCGGCTGGGGATAGAGTAACCCAAAATAGTGGATGGATGGGTAGATTTAGTTGACATTTCCGAAGGATAGTGAAAACGTGGTAATGGATCTCCTTGTGAGACACCTCGATGGTGCACCATAAAATAGTACAACTCGATATGAGTACTACAAAGATAAGTACTAGAAGCCTAGAAGGGATAAATATTATCTTAGTGTGGCTCCCATCCATGGTAGAAAGAGAATATTAGGCAATTCGAGGAGCCAATGGATGGAGTAAGAGGGGCTAAAACCAAAAGAATGTTTTGTTCGAGTTTTTAGAATAAAGTGATAGAAAGAAATGTTAGAAGGAAAATAAGAAGAGAGTTAATGGAGTAGTATGAGTAAAATGTAGTACATGGATGACAACGGTAGATCAAAAAAATGATAGTATTACAGAGTCTATAGTCAAGTGAAGGGAAAAATGAGAGGTGACAGGCCTTGAGACAACAAAAGAGTATAGGCCATAAAGTCATATCCTCACTTCGAAAAATAAGTTCGTGACTCCAACGCAACTACTGGAAGGAAAGGTTAGACCCCAGAATAATAGAAATCGGTATGGGCTGGTGAACAAGATAAACTAAATGTGAATTAGGGACTGAGTGACTTGATAATAGTCAGCATCACGAGAATTTCAGATTTGCGTTCCGGCGATAATAGAATGGACAACAGAAGACGATTCATGAGAAATTCAGAAAATGGTCATTCAGAAAGACGCTTCCCTAAAGCAAGCAATATGAGCAAAGTTAAGCTTAAGGGATTGTATGTGCCAATTGCACTAAGCGTCACCATTGCGAGTAAGGGAATTTGTTATCCTTGGTACAGAAGGATTGCCGCAAGGCGAATAAGGGACATTGATATTGTGAAACGATGCCAAAGATGAAGAGGTAAAATATCTATAGGTAGATCCTCGTGGCTTCAGCTCTTAGTACTCCCCTAAAGGGGGGAATATTACGTAGCATTAAGTCGGAATTAAGTAATTCTAGTAACTATGGAATGGTAAAGGAAGAGTGCGACAAAAATGAAAAGGGGATGAGATTGCACTTATTCAAATCCTACAGATGTGCTACGATTCCAGAATATAATGCAAGCACGACGTCAAGGAGAGGAAGTAAGGGTTCCTGCCTGAGATGTTATTGATAGATAAGGAGCACGTGCGAGACGTAAGTTAAGATAAAGGAAATGACCCAAGAAAGATTACGTGGAATATTGATATGAGAATGGGCCAACGAGTAGTCAGTAATTGATTCAGGAAGAGCCTAGTTATGGCTAAACAAGGGGTTACAGACGAGGTAGCAGACCGTGCAAGATAAATATAGTAAAACCCAATATGGGGAATTCCGTCTCGCAGATATGACCTCCGAAACCTTGAGAAATATTCAAATAGAAGTTGGGGTAGTTAAAGGTGACGTATAAGTGTTACAGAAATAAAAGAGGATGCCACTGGAAACAGTCAAAATTTAAGTTCAAAAGAAACCCTACAAGCACACGAGCGTAAACTACGAATAATTATAGGAGAGAAAGGACATTAAGTATTCAGTGTAATTAGCTCGTAGTTTTACAAGAGTCAGAGAATACTCCCTAAATACTACAATGAAAGACTGGCTGAGAAAGTAAGGAAGGAAGCTTTAACCTAAGCTGGGTGACCTAAGGAAGAAATGGTCTTATAACAACAGTCTCACAACAACATTGTATGCACTCCATAAGAAAATAGCACCTACTGTGGCTAATGAACGGGAAGTAAAATCAGAAATGATACTCAAGATCATATGAGTTGTATGGAATTCCAATATGCATGGGCACGAAGATAAGCTAAGTATGCACGCAAAAGGGGGCAGAAAGACCAGGAAAAGTAATTGCTTACGTTTGAAGAAAGCTGAGATGGAACAAAAATAATTATTCGATTCATGATCTAGAGTTAGTTATGTTATAAATGCACTTAAGAGTTTGAAAGTTTTATACATGCAGCATATACAGCCGTAGAAGATTCCGGTATAAGTTAAAAGAAAGAATTGAGCCCAGGTCATAGATGAAGGATTGTATTATTAAAGGATTGTATCATGGACATTCCTTAGCACCCATGAAAGGCTAAACGTAATAACTAACATGATGAACCACAGATCGGGAGGTAGCTTAAGCCTACATAATGGTTGATCAGAAGAAGGAGGAAACTAAAGAGTTATATCAACGAAGTAAATCAAGAATCTGATTATTGGACCTAGAAAATTATAGAAATCGTGATTGAGAACATTACATGATCACTCTTAATATCAGAGGTACCAGAGGGATAGTATAACAACCATATTCTATAACGGCCCTACGATAAAGCTGGTTAGAAAAGTACCAGCCTCATAAGAAGTCAGTACGAAACTCCCACCGGATTGTGTATACACCAGAGGTGCAAGTATTATAATAGAGCTTCAAGTTATGGACGTGAATTATACCTATGTGGAAGGGAGGTCATGAAATAGATAGAAGATACGATGCGAGATTTTAAGGTAAGTAAGGTAAATATGAACAACGTACAAGATACTCAAAGGCAGAAGATCGTGAATAGTCCATGCTTCGAATAGAAGGATAGAAGCACTGGGATTCAATATCCAAGAATGATAGCAGCATCGTCAGTAGCCTACCTTCCAGCCTATGGTTTCTAAGTATCGATAGATCTAGTCAAAAAAGTAAAGAAGAGTTAGAGACGATGTGATGTCTCGCTTAATGTTCCAGAATAACATAAGGGAATCAATGGTGCAAGCAAGTTGAAGGAAGGTTGTGAATAATATAAATAGATACGTAGAGGTCGCAAGCTAAAGTATAGTAAAGCGACAAGGTTTTATGATAGGAGTAAGGATGAGAAAGGGTGATGAGAATGGGTCAGTTCTCGGGATTAAGCCCATGAAAACATGAGAGCCGATGGGTTCTCTAAGTTATAGAAGGCTCAGTATAGCCTGAATGAACTCTAAGGAGTCTAAGACTAGTAGCATTTAGAAGAGATGAGATGCTTCCCTGGTGTAGTGAAATAAAGGTGGAATTGTGATAGATAAAAGATAACGGTTGGGCCTTCGACTAAATAATGATTTGAAGAAAGAAAAAAAAGGGAGAAGGAGAAAAGATTTCGCGAACGACACAAGATTAGAATACCCCCATAAGGCGAATCACATCGAGATACTATGAAATACGATTACGGAAATCACTTCAAATATTTCTTGATGCAACGTAAGACCTAGTGGTAAGGTTTTACGTAAGAAGTTTCAAATTATCAGTGGTATATTGTAGATTAATATTGAGGCAAATCATAATGGATGGACAAAAGTCACAAAGTATAAGCTGAGATTAGGTCGTCATTCTTAAGATGAACAGTAATGAGGAAGTATTAAAGGACTTAGAGTTATACCTATGGGATAAGCAACAAGAGTAATCGAATTTGGTAGCAGACCTCTGCAACGATAAATCGAAGTAAAAATTATGGTATAGTATGGCTTAAAGCTAATGGCGCCCAGAGGGACAGCTTGACATAATTTTGTATATGTTCATAAAGTGAAGCCTAGAGATTGGCTAAAAGCTGGAGGAAAGAGAAGAGAAGAGTCGCATAGGCGCACATACAAAGTTAGAGTCGTAAAGGCTGCATGATAGAAGGTAGAAATATTTACGAGATTAGAAGGGATCCGACTACAAGTCGTTGTGTGAGAAAGAGGCTTAAAGGGGGGAATGCCCTGGCCTTTGGGATTCATTCACAGGACAATCGCCTAGATGGCAAGAGGAGTACTAAACTATTCGCAAGAGCTATGGGTTATGAGAATGATAAGTGCATCCGTCAATATTCGAGGACGAATGTTCCAAAGGGGGGAATAGTTTTACACCCCATGTTTTCGTACATAAAAGCACGCCATAAGTAAATTGATGAAAGCTAGGAAATGAGATATTACATCCCACATTTTCGTATGTTAAAGTTTCGTCGTAAGTTAATTGACGTAAAATTCGGGAATGAGGTTATTTTGAAATTATAAGCAATATGCTATTTCAAACACGCGATGAGTAAATTTGTGAAGGAAAAAGGGCAAGCAAATCGAAGAAAAGGAATTTCGTCAAAGTTTGATATTTTGGGATAAAATACGGTCCACGATATTTATGGACTAGTACCATACAAGGTACCACATGGCCATAATAGTGAGGTGTATAAGGTATGCTAAAAAAATGAGCAATATTTTAAGTAATTTGGGACAATTCTTAATTATGCGGGTAATTGGGTAATTACCGGGTAACGGGACATTACCTAATTAACTAATAAGTTGGATAATGATTAAAATCCCCACCCCACCCCCACGTGGCAGCAAGCCACTAAACCAAACCAAATGACTCATTAGTCATGTTGGGTTAGGTGGCAACTAGATAAAGTAAAACCTTGAAATTCAATAAAAAGCTACATAACCTTTAGCTAATTAAAATGCTTCATATATCTAACATTTTGAGGGATTAGGAAAGAGCTCTCCAGGAGACTCTCTGAAGCCAACAGAAATGCTACTTGAAGCCAACGTGAAGGCAAATTGAAATTAACATAGAAGGGCACGGTTCTTTAATAGATCGAACAGAGATTTTGCAATTTTAAGGGAGTACGATGTAAACCTTCTCAAAAATATCACACGGATTTTTCCCTACTACAGGTATGTTAAGGCTATCCCTTATTTCCTTTTGGCATGATCTATACGACAAGAATGAAATGAGCAAATGCACAATTTCCATAAATGACTCTATTCATAGAAATATTAGGGGTGTCTATATTCTTGATTCCCCATATGAATTATTATTATATCTTCTATTCCTGAGTCTCAGAAAAATACGTATTTGATAAAATTTATCCGACATGCATATTATTTTTATGACATTCCGAGAAAATCTTTTTAACGTATTTCTTAAGGCATATTATTTTTATGACATTCCGAGAAAATATTATTAATGTATTTCTTATGCATTTAATGCATTTATATATATACATTGACCCATGACCAGATGGCGTTATATACATATATACATATATATATATATATATATATATATATATATGTATATTATATGTATAAGGAATATGGGAAAAGGTTATGGCGTTATATACGCACCACCACCTAATCAGCTGGTATACGTTGATGATTTGCCCACAGTGGCTGAAATGATATGATGGGATGCCCTCAAAGGTTTGATGATTGTATGAATACATATACCTATGCATGGTATGACATTTATGCGCATATGCATGACATTATAAAAATGAAATGACTCACAGAGCTATGCACACGTACATGTCGAGTCTTTTACTCCATGTTTCTCTCATGTCTATTATTTACTGATTTTCATTCCTTACATACTCGGTACATTATTTGTTCTGACGTCCCTTTTGCCCGGGGATGCTGCGTTTCATACCCACAGGTCTCGATAGACAGGTCGAGAGTCCTCCAAGTAGGCGATCAGCTCAGCAGAAGATATTGGTGCACTCCATTTGCTCCAGAGTTGCTTATTTGGTCAGTATGATTTAGATGTGTATGGTTTGGTATGGCGGGGCTCTGTCCCGACCTTTATGACAATTATGTACTCTTAGAGGCTTGTAGACATATGTCGTATACGTGAAAGATTGTACGACCTTGTCAGCCTATGTTATGAGTTTATAAATGATGATGTTGGCCTATTAGGACCGTATGTCACTTGTATATGATGATGTAATAAGAAATATACGTTACATTGGTACTCGGTTGATAAGAGCTCAGACAATGGTGGCATATAGAATGCACATAAATACGCACAAGTAAAGAGGCAATCTAAACATATTCATGTAACAATTAAACTGTGGGATTCAAGAGCACTAACCAGTTTCAAATAGAAACGAGCAAAAATGAGAAGACAAGAGTTTCAACCGTAGTTCTGCAGCAGTTGCGAATGAAGGATAGCAGTGAGAACCCCAAGGTCTCTCATACTTCAGAGTTCACAAAATCCTCAAAGGGCTCCGAGAAGTGCTTGTACCAGAGGCTTTGAACGATACCAAGGTGGCATTGGCTTTCAGCCAGCTAAGAGCACAATCAAATAATAGTAGTATTCAAAGAACCAGAACAAAATAGAACTAGTACGAGTGAGAGAGATAGTGACTAAAGTTTCTCCTCAAGAGAAATTGGGGAGGGGTTTATATAGTGTTTGATTCACACAGATCAAAAAGGATAAAACACCAATTAAATCACATAGCAAAGAAAAGAATCACATGCAAACCAATTTTTAATCGGATTAGGGCAAAATTATACGCAAAAGGTCAATCAAAAATCATCAACAATCCGGGCTGCCATAGGAATAAAGATTTCCTCCTAAATGTACCAAATCATGATTCTGTGTAGAATCAATGATCCAAAACCATGTTGAATCTTCATATTCGTTACTTCCCTTGTTCATGAAAGTATCATTATGTTTTCGTACAAGAGCTTTCCTTAAATGGGAAAGTACCACAAGAATGAGGAGACACGAAAGGTAATAGCACCATAGGAGAACCACAGACCGATTCCAATCCAGGAAATGGAAGGAAATATACCATGTCAGCTAGGTTTTGGGAGAGACGAGGTTTACAGACGAGATGATTTAGGGGCGGCTGGAGAGGGAAATGAGGATTAGGGTTTAGGTGAGGTGATATTAGGAAACTAAAGGGGCTGTTATGGGCCATTGATCTTAAGAGATCAACGACCGAGGTTCTAAGGGCGAAGTGGGGCAGAGCGGATAGTGGATCGTGGAAAGGTCTACCAGATATGGGGTCATTTGGTTTGGGCTTCAGATGGGTCTAATAGGTGGGCTTAGTGTTTTGGACTTCTCTTTAGTCCTGATTTTCACATCACATTGTTCCATAATTTAAAACATGAAAATTAATTAGAATAAATTATAAAACATATATAATAAAATAAAAATGCTATTTTCGAAATCAAAACTTTTAAAATATTAGATTGTAATTGTAAAAATATAAAGATGCCATTTCGACCTAAATAGCATAATAAGTATAATTATTGTAAAATATAGGCTATTATTGCAAATAATATGTAAATAGTATAAAAATACAAATGCAATTATATGAAATGATGTAAAATATTATTAAATATGCATAAAAATATAAATAACTAGTTTGGACAACTCGATCAATTAGGAATAATTTTAAGGGAATAATAAATAAATATTTATCAATTGAAAATGCAAGAATCAATCAAAAAGCTTATAATGTGAATAAAATTATTTGTATAAAACTTCCCATGACAATAAATGCTATGAAGATAATAGATTGATATTTAAAATATGTCATGGAGTAATAATGCAAGTAAATATCCCATAAATACACCTTAAAATATATAAAATATTCGACCATCAAAGGCTAATATGGAAATCACGAGGGCAAAATTGAGTGTCAACACTCAGTCAGTTCGAGGTCGCCCTAGAGGGGGAGGTCGGTCAGGGGGTGGTTAGGCCTATTGCTATGCATTTACCGCCATGCTAGAGGTAGTTGCTTCTGACATCGTGATCACAGGTATTATTTCAGTGTGCCAAAGGGATGCTTCAGTGTTATTTGACCCTGGTTCCACTTATTCATATGTGTCATCAAACTTTGCTCGTTATTTGGACATGCCTCATAATTATTTAGATATGCATGTTCATGTATCTAGACGGTGGGTGATTCTATTATGCTAGATTGTGTATATCGGTCTTGCGCGGTTACCATTGGGGGTTATGAGACTAGAGTTGATCTTTTATTTCTCAACATGGTATATTTTGATGTGATTTTGGGTAAGTATTGGCTGTCACCATATCACGCTATTCTTGATTGTCACGCCAAGACCGTACCATTGACTATACCGAGATTTCCATGGTTGGAGTTGAGAGGCTCTTTGGATACTGTTCCTAGTAGAGTGATTTCATACATAAATGATCAACGGCTAGTTGAGAAGGGGTGTTTGGTGTGCTTGGCCTTTGTGAGAGATGTTAGTGTTGTCACTACTACTGTTGAGTCAGTTCCAGTAGTGAGAGTTTCCAGATATGTTTCCTGTAGACCTGCCGGGCATGGTACCCGATAGGGATATTGATTTCGGTATTGATTTGGTGTCAGTCACTCAACCCATCTATATTCCACCATATCACATGGTACCAGTAAAGTTGAAGGAGTTGAAGAAACACTTACAAAAGTTGAAGGAACAGTTACAAAAGTTGTTTGATAAGGGTTTCATCACGACTAGTGTGTCACTTTGGGGTGAACTAGTACTATTTGTGAAGAAGAATGATGGTTCTATGAGGATGTGCATTGACTACAAGCAGTTGAACAAGGATACTATCAAGAAGAATTACCCACTACCAAGTATTGATGATTTATTTGATCAGCTTCAGGATGCTAGGGTTTTCTCGAAGATTGAATTGAGATCGGGGTAACATCAGTTGACGATCCAGGCTTCAAATATTCAGAAGACGACTTTAGTACCAACTATGGTCACTATGAGTTTCTGGTGATGTCTTTTGGGCTGACCAATGGCCCAGCAATGTTTATGCACTTGATGAACAACATATTTTAGCTCTATCTTGATTCATTCGTCATAGGTTTCATTGATGATATATTGGTGTATTCCTGTAGCCGGGAGGATCTTAAGCATCATTTGAGGATCATGCTCCATACTTTGAGGGAGAAGAAGCTATATGCTAAATACTCCGAGTTCGAGTTTTGGCTAGACTTGGTGGCATTCTTGGGCCATGCGGTGTCTAGTGAGGGGATTATGATGGATCCAAAGAAGATTGATACAGTTTAGAGTTGCCCCAGAACGTCTTCTCCTACTAATATCCAGAGTTTCCTTGGTTTGGCCAGGTACTATCGCCGTTTCGTGGGGGGTTTTCATATATTGCAGCTCTATTGACTAGATTGACGCAGAAGGGTGCCCCATTCAGGTGGTCTAATGAGTGTGAGGAGAGCTTTCAGACGCTCAAGACTGCCTTGACTACAACTCCAGTTTTGGTTTTACCTTTGGAATCAGGTTCTTATACAGACTATTATGATGCTTCACGTATTGGCATTCGATGTGTGTTGATGTAGGATGTTAGGGCTATTGCTTATGCTTCACATCAGTTGAAACCCCACGAGAAGAACAACCTAGTGCACGATTTGGAGTTAACAACGGCGTGTCTTGTGATGTATTCACACATCACAAGAGTCTCCAGCACTTATTCAAGCAAAATGATCTGAACTTAAGGCATCGGAGGTGGTTAGATCTAATAAAGGACTATGATATCACCATTCTTTACAATCCCAGGAAGGCTAGTGTGGTGGCTGATGCTTTGAGTAGGAAGGCTGAGAGCATGGGAGTCTAGCTTATATACTAGCTGGGGAGAGATCATTAGCATCAGATGGTCAGACTTTGGTGCATCGATTTGTGAGATTGGATATTTGGAGTCCAACAGAGTCCTTGCTTGTATTGTAACACGATCATCCTTGTTCGAGCGCATCTAGGTGTGCCAGTATGATGATCCCCACTTGCTTGCCCTGAGGGACACAGTGCATCACGGTGATGCCAAGGAGGTTACTATTAGTTATTATGTGGTGTTGAGGAAGCATGGTCAGATCTGTGTTCCAAACGTGGATGGGGTTGCGAGAGTTGATTTTTGAGGAGGCCCATAGTTCGCGGTATTCCATTCATCCAGGGCCCCCGAAGATGTATCATGATCTGAGGCAACACTATTGGTGCCGAAGGATGAAGAAGGATATTGTTGAGTATGTTTCTCAAGGTTTGAGCTGTCAATAGGTGAAGTATGAGCATCAGAGACCCGATGGTATGCTTCAGAGGCTTGACATTCTCGAGTGGAAGTGTAAGCGCATCACTATAGATTTTGTAGTTGGGCTTCCACGGACCTTGATGAGATTCGATACAGTGTAGGTAATTCTGAACAAACTGACCAAGTCTGCTGTAAGGCCCCATAAAACTTTACCTAGAACCCGGGATTTCGTGGTGCCTAGGTAGGCTTGAGCCAGGTAGTTGAAAGAAAAGTTTTGTAGGACATGGCATTTATGCGGTCCACTATGCGACCGCAGAACCTCTTTACGGACTGTAGATCGATCGCAGAATACAATAGAACTTGAGCCAGTTTTTGAAGATCATTATGCGGTTCATTATGCGATTGCATAACCATTTTGCGAGCCGCACAATTCGTCGCAGATTCAGCATGAAGTTTTTTGGAGGGAGATTGTGCGGCGCGTTATGCGACCACATAACTGTATTCACAAACTTGACCAGGCCTACCTAGTTTTGTGACCATTGTTGCGGTCCCCTTTACGGAGCGTATATTCATTTTGCGGCTCGGTCTGCGATCGCAGAACCGGTTTCGTAGGCTTAAGTTTGGGAAAACTTTACCTGACCCCATTTTTATTAAATGACCTTAGGGTTTATTTTAGAAGGTTCTAGCTGATGTTTTGGAGAGAGGGGAGTGCTCTAGAGAGAGGAGGAGGAATTCCTAAGCACTTTGTTCATCAATCCTTGCTCAAGTCTTGGAGAATTCACAAGGAAAAACTTGCAAAATTATCTACTAAAGAGGTAAGATTCTAGCCCTAGTCTTCTATTTCGAATTTGGGGCAGGACATAGGTAATGAGAGTGTGATTTTTGGGAATGGGAGTTGTTCTTATGCATGCATGTACCAATAAGGATGGTGGGGAGGTCATCTAACTAATATGGGTAAGCTCGTGGTGTTGGATTTGTTGTGGGGTGAAGGAGACCTTGTAGTTAAGTTTGCACACATAATATTTGGTGAAATGCTTAAATGAGCTGAACCCATGAACTTCTTCCAAATTATAGTTCAATTTTGTCGTCTCACTAATAGATTGAAGTCGCTAGGATTTCCAAAATATTGTAGTAATTTAAGGAAATCTTAAAAAGAGGTATGTTGGCTAAACTACTCTTTTAGAATAGAATCCTATGGTGTTCTCGTAAGTCTCAAGTGTGATTGGCCCATAATTCTTATTCCTCACGTCCCGAGTTATTCCTAATAAATCTTATTATTCCAAATAAGTATTGTGTCGGAAATTATATACTCAAAATGTGTTTCAATTGCTCCTATCACATTATGCTCTTTTTCGGGAATGTGTTCAATTGTGTATTAAAATGTTATGAGTTTAATTCGTGTTTTAAATGAAAGTTATTATGCCAAATTGTGGAAGAAAACTCAATGTGCTTAAGAGTACCAAGTCATAAGAGTACCAATTCAAGGCATAAGAGTACCAATACACCATGTCCAATATGATAAATTTTCAGATAATCAAGGGAATGAAAAGGACAAAACTGATGAAGACCAATATCAAAGAGATGAGAAACATGCATTTGATCCACAACTTGATGAACTGCTACCAAAGTTTTAATACAATCCATTGGATTATCCAGCCATGTGTGTCATTGACTTTTCGCCTTTCAGAGATGCTCAACACAATACTGACTTGATTGTTGACTCAATCATCCCAGACAAGCCAGCATATTGTGGTAATCCTAAAGTCCATAAAAATATGGATAAACAAGAGGAAAGATTAACTAAAAGGGAATGGATAATGGAGAGGTTGAGTCCATATATTGGAGAAACAAGATGTCTTCACGTCATACATATGTATGGCCATCATCAAAGTGACTATTGGTGTAAAAGCGTTGCAATTGAAGCATTCTCAAAAAGAGCGTTGGAATCCATACTTAATTTAAAGCTAGACATGGAATTGGTTAAGTTTCATGAAGTTCTAACATCAATAACTTCATATCGTATGTTGAAGTTTGAGTCAACATAAAAAGATTACATGGAGAAGACTTGGTAGAAAGTTGAAACTTAGAAAGTGGGATTTAGTCCGACCACATGCTAAGTTTTCTTACAACATGAAGAAGCTCTATGATAAGCTAGCAAAGTTTAACTTGAAACTTGGTGAGCATTGGGTCCTCTTTCTTTAAGATAGAAAATATTGCACCATTTATGGAAGCTATTAGACTCGAGGACGAGTCTTTTTCAACCAGGGGAGAATGATGCAAAATCTAGAAGGCCAAGAATCCAAGAAATTTAAGAAGCCAAAAATCCATTCAAGATTAGGAATTCCTTTCCTAAAAGATTAGGATTTCTTATTTCTTATTTCTTAGTAATTTAATTCTTGTTTTAGTAGGATTATATTTGTAATTCTAGTCAAACTAGGATTGCTAGTTGGTATCCCATTCTTACTAGAATTTTATTTCTTATTTTAGTTAGGATATGTTTTCTTAGCCTTATTCTTATTCTAATTTAATTAGGATTAGTATTCCATAACCTTATCAATTTTACTTATTGTAAGACCTATTTAAAGAGCTTAATATGCTGAAAATAAACATGGATAATTAGTTATTCTAATCTCTTGCTTCAAAAACGTGATTTACTTTTTATTTAACGCTTCTTGAAATCTTGCAGGATTGAAGAACGTGTGGGTATAGTTGCTTTTCATCTTACATTCTTCTAACGTGAGTTTGAAGAACGCTTTCGCTAGTTTGGTAAAAAACTTTAGCGATGTGCTTTTATTTTTCTCTCTTCTTTGTACTGGAGAGGTGCAAAACCTTGAAAGTGCGTCAATTGAGCCCTTTAAATATTAGGATCCAAATCAAGAAGGCCAAAAATCCAAGATATTTAAGAAGCCAAGAATCCATTCAAGATTAGGAATTCTTTTCCTTAAAAATTAGGATTTCTAACTTCTTATTCTATAGTAATTTAATTTTTATTTTAGTAGGATTATATTTTTAGTTCTAGTCAAACTAGGATTGTTAATTTGATATTAGAGCGCAAGTTCCAGGTCTGAATTCTTGATTTGCTACCTTGTTCTCGTGTCACCAAACAAGAAAATACCATGTTCGGGATCCTTTTCAATGGATCTTCTATTAAAAGTTCATAAATTAAGAATTAGGATCCTTGAATGAGACAGCGAAGAAATTAAAGTGCAGCTAGATGGCTTTTAAGTGCAGCTAGATGACTTGAAAGAAACATTGGAAAATCTGACTAAATTAGTCGAACGCTTGGTGCTTCAAAATCAGCTACCAAATCTATCACAACGCCTACATTCTCCACTATCACTACCACCACTACCACCACATAACATACAAGTACTACAACCATGTCTACCACTTTAATGTCAACCAATACAACTGCATAGAGCACGCTATATTGAGGAACCTGAAGAGGTTGAAGCTGACCAAGGCATGAGCATACCAAGGCATCATGCCCAATATAATAAATATTTAAATTATCAAGGGAGTGAAGAGGAAGAAAGTGATGAAGACCAATATCAAAGAAGCGAGGAACAAGCATTGGATCCACTAATTGAGGAGTTAGCACCGAAGTTTTATGATAATCCATTAAAGAACCCAACTATGTGTGTCATTAACTATCCACCTTTAAGAGATGCTCAACAAAATATTGACTTGATTATTGACTTAAACATTCCAAACAAGCCAACATATTGCATTAATCCTAAAGTCCATAAAACTATGCATAGACAAGAGAAAGGATTACCTAAAAAGGAGCGGATAATGGAGACTTTGAGGTATATGGGAGAAACAATATGTCATCACGTATGGTTATCATCAAAGTGACTGTTGGTGTACAAGCATTACAATTAAAGCATTCTCAAAAATAGCGTTGAACTCCATACTCAATTTAAAATTAGACATGGAATTGGTTAAGTTCCATGAATTTCTAACATCAATAACTTCATATCGTAAGTTAAAGTTTGAGAGTCAACATAGAAAGATTATACGGAGAAGACTTGGTAGATAGTTAAAACTTAGAAAGTGGGATTTAGTTTGACCACATGCTAAGTTTTCTTACCACGTGAAGAAGCTCTATGATAAGCTATCAATGTGTAACATTTATCTTCAAAAGTTTTTGAAATCTGGGCACGTGGTCCTGTGGTTGACATTTGTTGAGTTTCCGCGTGGGGTTGGGAATTTACTCTAATAGTTGAGTTATGAGGTTTTGAGCGTATATTGATTTGTTTATACGTCCTTTTGACTAGTTTTGAGTTGCTCGACATCGATTTGAAGTGGTTAGTGAGGTGAGAGAGCCGAGTAGTGGATGTTGAAGCAAGGTAAGTCTCTTGCCTAATCTTGTAAGGGGGAATTACTCCTATAGGTATATCTTTTGTTATGTGCTACGTGTTATGGGTGACTACATACTTACGAGGTGACGAGCATCCGTGCGTAAGGTAGATTTAAGTTTATGTCCAAGTAGACTTAGACCTACATCATCCCATGATTGTACTACTTGAATTAAACTTTCTTGTCGATTGCTTGAAATTTAATTTAGATTTAGACTAGAATTTACGCATTGACCGAGCATCTTTACCTTGTGTTTTGGCGGCATATCTGATTGTCGGTAATAATTATATTTTCTCTTGCATTCGTATCCCCATGTTGTGTTAATGTAATTGGTAGTTTCGTATCTTCTTTATGTGCACGTATCTTCGTGGGTGGGAAAGTTTCTTTGTTTATATGGGATCGGGTTGTATGCCTCAGCAATGCTAAGAAATAGAATTATGGACCGGGTCGTACGACCTCAGCAGTATTATGAGATGCATCTATGGATCGGGCTGTACGACCTCAATAGTGTGCAATTATTATGGATTGGGTCGTACGACCTTGGCAGAATTCATGCGTAATATTTGATAGGGTTTCAGAGTACACACAAAATTTTCATGACTTGATATTTGACATTGTATTGGTTATCCTTATTTTGTTCTAGGCAGCATATTGTATTTGATGATTTCATAACTATTTTTATGGGGAAAATCAAGTTATTTAAATTTATCTACTTCGTTGCTACTTGTTATGTTTTATACACATATACTTTTATGTATTTTGTTATTGGACAACTAGTGTCACAACCCAAACTTAACATGTCGTGATGGCGCCGATCACAGAACTAGGCAAGCCGAAAATCACAAGAAACTACTCATTTTTAAATTTGAAATAATGAAGAAACAAGTTTAACAACAAAATTATCATAAATAACCGGTAAGAAATACTGCGACTCAATACAAAATATCCCAAAATTCGAGAGTCACTGAGTACGTTGGGCTACCAAATATCAACATAGTCAAAACTTCTAATACAACTGTTTGGAAAGATAGAATAGTGCTAAATAAACTGATTAAAAGAAGGAGAGTCGAGGTCTGTGAATGCCAAAGCAGCTACCTCAAAAGTCTCCAAGCAGGAAATGCTCCAAGTCTAGCAACCACCGTGCCTAGAAGTACTTAGATCTGCACACGAAGTATAAAGTGTAGTATGAGTACAACCAACCCAATGTACTCAATAATAACAAGACTAACCTTGGGCTGAAAGCAGTGACGAGCTCAGATAGGTACAGTCCGAACCAGATAATAACAATATATATATGACAGATAATGACAGTAATAACTCAGAGAAAATCTCATAATTAGTTGTACACAGTACAGAAAAGTAGATATGCTTTCAAGTTCAACAATTTAGGCTCAATACTGATAAAAATATGCCAAGTATAACTAACATGAGGGGTATTACATCTCGATCTCTAAATGTAAAATATGCATGTCACATGTGATGCAACACAGTGATAAACTCATATACTCATGCTCTCGGAGTATTTAACCTCACTCACAATGCTCAATCACTCAGCACTCCCAATCACTCAACACTCTAAATCACTCGGCACTCGCACTCAGCACTCAATGGTACCTGTGCTCACTGCTTGTATGTCAGACTCCGAAGGGGCAGATCCTGCCCAAGTGCTAGTATAAGCCAACATGGCATGCTGTGGCGTGTAGCCCGATCCCATCATGAATCAATAAAGCATGTTGTGCCGTGCAGCCCGATCCCATCATGAATCAATAAAGCCTGCTGCGCCATGCAGCCCGATCCCATAAATATCACTCACAATCAGGCCCTCGGCCTCACTTTGTCATCAATCTCTTCAGTCTCTTAGGTTCACAAATTTCATGACAATCAGCCCAAACAATGATAATATGATCTAACAACAAATGGCAACAGAGACTAAGATATGATATGCAAATGATAGATGTGACTGAGTACATAATTGCAATTTAAGCAAATAATTCAATAGCAGAAATGACCTTCGTGGGTCCCAAGAGAATATGAAGTCTAAATATGATTTCCAACATGGATTGTAGCTCAATTATTCTAACAATTAGGAATTTCATGAATAGAAACAAGGTTCGATAACTACACGGTACCACGGAAGCAACCGAGTCACAATTACCACGGTGCACACCCCCACGCCCGTCACCTAGCATGTGCGTCACCTCAACACCAACCACATAACACGTAATTCAGGGATTCATACCCTCATTATCAAGTTTAGAAATATTACTTACCTCAAACCACGCAAATCCCTACTCTAACAAGCCCTTGCCTTGCGAATTGGCCTACGAACGACTCGAATCTAGCCATAAACAACTTAATGCAATCAATACAAGCTATAAGAATTGATTTCATACGATAAAGCTAAGTTCTTTAACTAAATTCAAAACGTCAATCCAAAACGTCAACTCCGGGCCCACATCTCGGATCCGATAAAATTTATAAAATTCGAACACCCATTCAATAAATGAGTCCAACCATTCCAAAATTACTCAATTCCGATCTCAACTCGACCTCCAAATCATGAAATTATGGTCTATGAAGTTTTACAAATTTTCACCAATATTTCCAACCCAAAACACTAATTAAATGGTAAAAACAATTTAAAAGACCATATTTGATCAAAACAATTTCCAGCCAATCCTTTTTATTAAATGATTTTGCCTTCTGTACTAACTTATGTGGATTATTTGATCAAGGATACAAGGGCGGTCCATTCACTTGGTGGAATGGCAGGCCTAATGCAGCCTGCATATTCAAAAGATTGGATAGGATATTTGTGAATTTACCATTTCAAAATATGCTTCCCACAATAGAAGTTGAGCACTTAATTCGAACAAGATCAGATCATGCGCCACTACTGATGACTGGAGGAAAAAAAGCTGCAAACTTTGCTAGACTATTAAGATTCTTGAATTTCTGGACAAAGCATGAAACCTTCATGGATATAGTAAAACAGAACTGGCATGCAGATTTCATTGGAGACCCATTTTTGATGTTCAAACACAAGCTGAAGAAAGTAAAGACATCACTATCACAATGGAGCAGGCAGACCTTTAGGGACATATTCAAACAATTGGCAATACTAGAAGATATTGTCAAGGTTAAAGAAATGTTGTTTGAGGAGGAGCCAACAATAGAGAACAAAATCATCCTTCAGAGAACTCAATCAGAATTGAAGAAATACCTAAGTTTGGAGGAGTAGTACTGGAAGCAGAAAGCTGGAATGACTTGGTTTGCTGAGGGTGATAGAAATACGAGCTTCTTCCACAATCATGTGAATGGCAAGAGGAATAAGTTATAAATCAAAAACGATCCAGAATGGAACAGGGAATTGGCTAGAAGACCAAGATCAAATTGCTATTGCCGCAGTTGAATTCTTTCAAAATTAGTTCTCAAAACAGGGAGACCTTACAGAATTTTCAATGCATAACAATGTTCCTGCTATGGTATATATGGATAAGAACTTGGAGTTATGTAGGTATCCAACGTTGGAAGAGGTTAAAGCAGCTATTTTTGGTTTAAATAGAAACAGTTCCAGTGGCCCCGACGGATTCACTGGCATGTTTTATCAAGAATGCTGGGAGATCATCTGCAATGACATTCACAACATGGTATTGCATTTCCTTGGAGGGGCAACATTACCAAAATCCATCACTCACACAAACTTGGTTATGCTACCAAAGAAACAAAGACCAGAATCATTTTCAGACCTAAGACCCATCAGTTTGAGCAATTTCATCAACAAAGTACTATCCATATGTCTACATAACATATTAGAAAATTTCTTACCTGAGTATATCTCTCCAGATCAATCTGGATTTGTGAAAGGAAGAAGCATATTTGAAAACATACTTCTTACACAGGAAATAGTCACAGACATAAGGAAGAGGGGTAAACATGCTAATGTGGTGATTAAACTTGACATGTCAAAGGCGTATGACAAAGTATCATGGAAGTATTTGATGCAGGTATTAAGAAAAATGTGGTTTGCAGGACATTTCATCACCCTGATCTGGACCTATTATCCAACACTTGGTACTCAGTACTAGTTAATGGACAATCGTCAGGATTCTTCAAATCAAAAAAGGGAGTGAAGCAAGGAGATCCACTCTCCCCAGCACTATTCATACTGTCTGCAGAGGTACTCTCTAGGTCACTAAACAAATTATTTGAGGATGAATCATTTCGGGTATTTGGTATGCTCAAGTGGATAGAACACCTAA
Source organism: Nicotiana tomentosiformis (assembly GCF_000390325.3). Lineage (NCBI taxonomy): Eukaryota > Viridiplantae > Streptophyta > Magnoliopsida > Solanales > Solanaceae > Nicotiana > Nicotiana tomentosiformis. Next base: position 89,960,443 of record NC_090818.1, read on the forward strand.
ACCACTTAGCATACGCTGATGATACCATAATTTTTGCATCAGCTCATCAACCCTCCTTGACGAAGATCATGACAGTATTAAGAAGCTATGAATAGATCTCTGGTCAGCAAATCAACATGGCTAAGAGCTCCTACCATATGCATGCAAATGCTGCTAATGCTCTAATACAGAAAGTGGAAGACATCACAAGATTCACAAGAGGTCAATTTCCATTCATGTATCTAGGTTGCCCCATCTTCTACACTAGAAGAAGGAAAGACTATTATCAAGATCTTATCAAAAAGGTGAAGGGTAAGCTACATGCTTGGAAAGGGAAGCTATTATCATCTTGAGGAAAAGCAACACTAATCACTAGTGTTCTGCAAAGTATGCCAGTGTACCTACTCTCAGTACTGGATCCACCTCATTGTATTAACTTGATTCCTATTTTGGATTATTATTAATATATTCACCACAAGGCATCAAGCCGAGTGGCATATTTGCTTAAACAAAATGGTAAAAACAATGATAGATTCATGTATAACAACCAAAAGCGAGTTAGAATCACTTACTCCGATTAACTCTTTGAAACTCCCTTCAAGAATCTCCCAAATTCGAGATCTCTAGCTCAAAATTAAAAAATGGGTTCAAACCCTCGATTAGAAATAAATATCTGCTTCCCAGAAGCCCTTCTTCGCAAAC